>NC_066509.1:17539499-17616834 GCF_024679095.1 Eriocheir sinensis
CTTATGGTTTGCATATTTATTATTCATATATATACTGACTGATTCATTATAGGACAGGGTTATAATTTATTACTTTTCCTTACTACAATATGGTGAACTCTACCGAGCGAAGAAACATATTGCTGCGGTGATAAACACCGACGACCCACCCTGCTGTAGGCAGTGTTTTAATGGAGCCGTTACTCATGGGACGGAAATGTGCTTCGTTGCTCTGCATCGGGGCGGTATATCAAAACATGCACATTCTGAGGGGAGAATGACAAAGAAAAGTTGCATTCATTTTTTAACAACTAATATGAACGAGGCGAGCCAGTAATAATGTATACTGTGTGCCGGTCACCAGCCTTTAAGGGAGATGTATGCCGAAATGGACAAACACATATATCTGGATCATACACCAACACACACACACACACACACACACACACACACACACACACACACACACACACACACACACACACACACACATACATACATACATACATACATACATACATACATATATATATATATATATATATATATATATATATATATATATATATATATATATATATATATATATATATAGATATATATATACATATCCATACATATATATATATATATATATATATATATATATATATATATATATATATATATATATATATATATATATATATATATATATATATATATATATATATATATATATATATATATATATATATATATATATATATATATATATATATATATATATATATATATATATATATATATATATATATATATATATATATATATATATATATATATATATATATATATATATATATATATATATATATATATATATATATATATATATATATATATATATATATATATATATATATATATATATATATATATATATATATATATATATATATATATATATATATATATATATATATATATATATATATATATATATATATATATATATATATATATATATATATATATCTATATATATTAGAGATGTATCGGATATCTGCATCCGCATCCGCATCGCGGAACATCCATATTTTTCACATCGCGTCCGCATCCGCATCCGTAGTTGTGATAAACTGAACATCCGCCTCCGCCTCCGCATCCGCCTTTGAGGTGAAATATACATCCGCATCCGCATCCGCAGCCGCACTCTACAGAGGATGTGGATGCGAATGTGTTTGTGTGTGCACAACCTATAGATTATAGAGTAATATATAGACACGCAGTTACAGACTAGCAGAGTAGTAGAGTACTGCCTGGTGCTTACAGACTTAGAGTTCAGACAGAGCTTAGAAATGTGGCGTAAATTTATTGATGTGTGTCTAATGAATTAATTATCTAGTAAAACTAAAGCAAATAATATCACGGATTCATTTCCTTTCAAACTTACACAACGTAATGTGTCTAGAATTTAGGGGAAGGTCAGGAGGAGGGGGCGAATTTTACTTAGTGACTATGAAGTAAAAATACTTAGTAAATAAACTGCAAACTGTGAATGGTGGAATGTTAGATACTTAGTAACGACAGATGAGTGAGTCACTGTGTGTGTGTGTGTGTGTGTGTGTGTGTGTGTGTGTGTGTGTGTGTGTGTGAGGAGGGTGAAGAGGGAGATAGAGACGAGGCTTATCACCCTTGCTTGTCACCTTCACCCCGATGCCTTACTGCTGGAGAGAGAGAGAGAGAGAGAGAGAGACTGTAATGTGTGTGTCGTGTGGCTGAGTAATGTCGTACATTGCAGTCTTAGACCATATTCCCACTTCACACGGTAGAATTCAGTGCTTCTTCCTTAAATACTTTCAATGCGAATGTTTCCATAATTATACAAATAATAATATTAAAAAAATATGAACCGGCAGCGCTGAGCTCTTCTTATCGCACGAGTTTTCCTGTTGTCGCCTGTTTCCCCTGATACAGTGAGTTGCCGATGAAAAGATTTTCACAGAGGAAGGGTAATATTAGCTATTGTTTTATTATTATTATCATTATTACTGTTATAGAGGGCTTTTCGATGTATTTCTTACTAGAATTTAATGCAATGAAGCATTAGAATAAAGTAATTTTCTTTTCACATTTGCTAAGCATCTCGAAAATTTATAATACTGATCCATAAGTTGTAAACTGGCATTCTGAGCATAAGTCCTACACAGTACACTGGCAGCTACGTCATCAGTTTGGTAAGAGTTTGCCTTCGAAGGAAGAAGTACTGCTCCTTCCTTGCTTTGCTCCTCGCTGATAATACAGTTTGCCAGTGATGGTTTAAAAGGATATTATAATCAAGTTTACAAAGCCTTATTGTTCTGTGCTGACTGCTACAGCAGCTGAAAAATGGCGTCACATAGCAGTGAAGTGTGGAAATATTTTATGAGAAAGTCAAGTGACCTAGCACAGTGTCTGTTGTGCAAGAAAGATTATTCACGAAAGGGACGTGGAACTACATCTTTGAAAAACCACTTGAAATCACTGCATAAAGAACAGTTTGAAGAGTTAATGGCAAAAGAGACAAAGAAGTTGGAAGAAAAAATAAATATAGAAAAAACACCTTTGCAAAAAGCAAAGACAGATGCTAAGCAAAGGAATGTTGCTGAGTATTTTCAGAGTGCAAAATTATGGGATGCTTCTAACCCTAAGGCAAAGAAACTGGATAAATGCATTGCAGAAATGTTAGTCGTGGATGATTTGCCTTTCAGTCATGTTGAGGACATAGGATTCATGAGACTGATGACTGAAGCTGCTCCACTATACAGTCTAAAGCAGCGAAATTTCTATTCATCAATGATATGTAGTGATATGTATGAGTCTGTTTTCAAGAAAATAAAATAAATAATTGATGAAGTGAAGCAAGACAACAAACTTTCCTTCACAACTGATGTGTGGTCAGATACCTCAGCAGGTGTCTCATTGCTGAGTTTAACTGCACATACCATAAATAAGGAATTTGAAAGAACAAACTTTGTGCTAGGTGCTGAACCACTGGAAGAACGACATACAGGAGAGTATATTTCCAAAATGTTTTGTAACGGGCTTGTCGGGGGGCGTTTAAAGGGTGTTAATTAAGACTTCAGCTTCCTTAAGGCGAATTATATTCGTAGCCTTTATGTACAAGAAGCGACGGAGCGAGAGCGACTGTCGTTGTGTGTCAGTCGGACTCTCGTGAAGGAGTCGAGTTACAGGTTGGAAAATAATGGTTACAATTGGTCACGTATGTCAAGGTGACCTCCACGCACCATCGGAGTGCTAAGTATACAAAACTGAGACGGTAAACACTGACGGACGACATTCCTATAAGGTGGCGTGATCTATCTGTCGTGGGGTTTTTCCATTGACAATTGTATGCCTAATTCGTGGTGATATTAAATAATAATAATAATACATTGATATCCTACTATAACACTGCTCGGTCACCTACCAGTGATCGCGACCTCGCGATATATAAAAATCGAAATAGCAGTCTAGGTACCATGAACATACATAGTGGGAGTTTGTCAAGCAGACTGCCTATGATACAATTATACTAAAACACTGGCTATGTAAGAACAGATGTGGAATTATAATATGAATAGGAGAGGAAACCACAACGTGTGTGACATGAAACATAAGAAACCTCTCAAAAGATAAATATAAGGACACATGTATGAGAAACTATCAACTGGCATAGTTACAGACAATGAAACGTTGATCTAGCTCCTAAAAAAAATACAGTAGTGAAACATACAGGGAAACATAGTACAATGTTAAGTATAGGAGCAGGGAATGCCAGGTTTCTGTCCCTGACTTGCTTGAGAAAGGAAAAACTACCTAGCCAGTGGCCTCCCTGCATCCAGTCGCATTGTCTGCGCAACCAAATAATCGTGCAGGACAGAGTTTCTCCTAATAAGGTAGCACATAACGACGAGACAGACGAACATCAGAAATATTGGCGCAAAAATTCCAGGGTACAAGTAGGGGAGATGCAAGTATTCAGGCAGCGTTTCCTCCAGGGTTTCCGCAAACTCTGTTTTGTTTGCGAAAGACAATGAATTAAGGGAATTAGTCACATAAGAGATGCTGGAGAAGTGAATGTTATCGAGAGACCGTAGAGGAAACACTCGATGGGAAATATTGGCCGTGAAAACCAGGCGGATCCGGGACGGATACGTTGTTATGTTAGTGGAGCGGATATAGCATGCTTCCGCTATGGCATAGTGATTAGTAACCCGTTGATAAGTGGTAACCTCCGGGCAGATGACTGATACATAGAAGGGCTGAGGGAAATAGAAATAATGCAGACCCTGAAAGTTCTTATGGAAAACAGGTGTTGGTGGTAGCCGCTTGAAAGGGCACTGGGAAAGAGCGTCAGGCGCGTTGACGCTGGTGAGGGCGATCTCGCATACCCCTCCCCGAACTGGTAGGAAGGCAAAGAGAGACGCAGAGCAATAGAATCGCCCGAAGGCCGTCTCCTTGTAATATTGCAAGATTGAGTAGCTACCCGTTGAATACAGAGCGAAATCCTTCGCGATTAGAACAAGAGACGGGGACGTGTCCAGGGCCAACACACTGTCCTTAGCTGAAAAAGGGAACGGGACAATTTCGTGTGCCTCAAACACGTCCGCCGTCTGAAATGGAACATGAATGATTATGGCATCGGGGGTGAGGCTGGACTCAATCAAGGGGTAAAAATATTGACTCATGTCTGGGTTGAATAAAGGTGTTAGGCTATAATTTTGATACCCGATATGGACAGTCGTTCTCAAATCGTGTAGAGGGAACAAGGCAGGTGTGACTCTACCGTGCGCTGCATCAACCATGTTGCTAATAACCTGCTGATTTGCCGTTGCGACAGAGTTAATGACGTTTTCCAATACATGCAAGGCCTGATCTAGGAGAAACTGATTCACCTGGTCGATCTGTTTGACAACTATGTTGATAACCTCTACCATCTTATTTGTCTGCTCTAGCAGTTCCTCAATGTGAGTATGCAACCGCGCAAGTTTTCTACAATTGGCGTTGATCACCCTGCGATTTCGGGCAGCAAAGGAAAGTACATGAGCGTAGTGGTCCCGCAAATCGCGTACGTCCTCGTCGGTTGCCGTACCGAAGAGGAACTTTGAGGCGGACCCAACGATGTTGAGCAACCCCCTCTTTACCCGAGAGTGAACTGAGTGAAAACTATAATCCATGTCTACCTCATCAACTTTTCCCCGCAAGAACAGAATCCTATCCTCCAGTAGTTGAAAAAGATTCAGAGAGTTGGTACTAGAAGGTGCCTTTGATTCCCTAGTCTTGGTAGCCCGTATGGCGTCTGCCATGCCGAGTAGTTTTTCTGAGACTATCCTGATTGTGTCTGTGGTGTTGGTCAAGGAAGTATATGGATATTTTACGAGGAGCACATCTTCTATGAGGAAGACCTCTCCTATGTGTGCCGTGAGGGCGCCAGGCTTCAGGTGGATGGGTGTCGTTGCAAGCAGGGAGCCGAGGGACAACAAGATGATCAGAAAACGCAACATCATGATCTGAAAGTGGTGGGAATGAAGTATTTAAACCCGTGGTCTCAAGTTATAGCTATGGGTGTTGGGATTATCTTGTTGAGCATTTGACTCTGAAGGGGAATTACCAATATCAAGGTCCAAAGGTGAGGGAATTACTTTCAGACGATCACTGTGAACCTCTAGACTGACTCCACTATTTGACTCGAGAACCTCGAACCGATTTCCCCTGACATTCCGAACTCGGTAAGGACCCATAAATCTAGCCCCCAGTTTCGAACTCCTTTCCGCTTGCTTAATCATGACTGTGTCACCCTCTTTTAATTCCTCCGGGACGGCCTGTTTGTGTTGTTTTGACATCATTTCAACCTTCGTAGCTTTTAACGTACACCTAACCTCTGAGTGTATCTTGGAAAACATATGCATCTGCTGTTGTACGTACCTATCAATGTTGTAGAGAGGTTGTTGTGGTTTTGTTAGGAAGTCGTATGAAGATGTTTCTCCACCCCATATAAGATGTAGTAGGGAGACTTCCCCGTAGAGTCGTTTACCGACGCATTTATGGAAGCGGCTATATGCGATAGCCAATCCTCCCAGTTATCGTGGAGATCGTTCACGATAGGCCTGAGGACCTGTAAGATTTTCCTATTAGCCCTCTCCGCCAACCCATTAGCAGCTGGGTGGTGAGCTGTGATGAAGGATTGCGAGATGTTAAACTGAGCGCATATTTCGCTCAATACTGAGTTCCTAAACTCGGTGTCATTGTCACTCAAAAGAATTCGAGGAGACGAATGTGGACACAACACGTGAGTCACGAAGGCATGGGCCACGCGTGTGGTTGTCTTGTCCTTGAGAGGCGCTAGAACTAGAAACCTAGAGAACTGGGCGACGCACACCAATAAGTAGCGCGAACCATGTTGGCTCTGGGGAAGCTGTAATAAGTCTATATTAACAACATCCCAAGGCGCCTCTGATATTGGGTATTGCAACATAGGTGCTGGCCCTTTTACGGACCCCTTGTGCTTAGCACAAACGACGCAATGTGCGACATGTTTTTCTACATCAACCCGTAATGTGGGCCAGTAGAATTTTCGTCTGGTGACAGATAGCGTCTTGTCTCTTCCTGGGTGACCCGCAATGGGTGTGTCATGGACCAGCTTAAGCGTCACGGGGACGTATTTGTCTGGGATGACCAGTTGTTCTATAGGTACAGGTTTGTTTGGCCATGGCCTACAAAGGAGGTTGTCCTCTGATAGGAAGAATTGTGAAAAGGGAACTGGCAATTCAGGAAGGTTTGTTTCGTCTCCCGACTCTAGGGCGTAAATTAACCTCTTCCACACAGGGTGGTCTCGCTGAGCAGTGTGTAGCTCAGGTGAAGTGAAGTTGTGGATGACCTCTGGGGTGGTAATCGCGCCTATCGGAATATTCCGAGATAAGGCATCTGCGACCACATTTGTTTTCCCGGTGATATATTTTATCTCCGGATTGTATGCTTGGATCGTTAAGAACCATCTTGCCAGACGACCGTGTAGGTTTTTTCCCTTGAAAAGATCAGTTATGGCCGCGTGGTCCGTATACACCACAATTTTGTACCCCATCACTATGTCTCGAAAATGCTTCAGAGCCCACACAATGGCAAGAGCCTCTAGGTGGGTAACAGAATAGTTCTTTTCCGGAGCTGTTAGTACTCGACTGGCGAACGCTATTACATGCTTTTTGCCGGACTTATCTGTTTGCATAAGAGCGGCTCCTAGTCCACTAGCCGAAGCGACGGTACAAAGCTGAAAGGGGTCCTTGAAATCCGGAAAGACAAGGACCGGAGCCTGTGTAAGCGCTTTCTTTAAATCCTCAAAGCTCGTTTGTTGAGCTGGGAGCCACTGAAATGGTACGTCTTTCTTTAATAGATGGGTTAGGGGACTCGCGCGTGCTGCGAAGTCCTTTATGAAAGGCCTGTAATAACCTGCGACACCCAAGAAAGACCGTACCTTGTCCGCAGACGTTGGCTGAGGGAACTCGGCAATAGCTTTTATTTTGTCGTCCACTGTGTGGATGCCGAATTCGTCCACGACATGCCCCAAGAACTTGATCCGAGGCTTTAAGAATTCACATTTGGTGATTTTGAGCTTTAATCCGACCTCTTGAAGTCTGTGTAGGATTGCTTTTAGTGTTTCCATGTGTGCATGCACGTCTTTACTTGCTATGATGATGTCGTCTAAATACACATAGACAGAGTTGACCAGCAAGTCACTAAAAATACTGTTCATTGTCCTTTGGAAGGTCAAGGGAGCTCCTTTGAGCCCGAACGGCATCCTCGTCCACTCATAGTGGCCATGAGGCGTGCTGAAAGCCGTTATTTCACGTGACTCGGGGGCCATGGGCAGTTGCCAGTAGCCACTGACCAGATCAAGACTCGTAAAGACTTTATTTCCTCTACCGAGACACATCAGAAGATCTCTAAGAACGGGAAGCGGAAAATGATCATCCACGGTCGCGGTGTTCACACGCCGGAAATCAATCACAGGACGATAAGAACCGTCTTTCTTTGGAACCAGAAACAAGGGTGAATTCCACGGGGAATTCGATTCTTTGATGACACCTTGTTCTAACATTTCAGAGATAAGTTGTTGCACAACCTCCCTCTGACTGTGGGGGAGTTTGTACGCATTGATATATACTGGATTGGTATTGGGTTTTAACTTAATGTGGTGTTCAGCACACCGCGTAACTCCAAGCGGCTCGCCTGGTAGAGCAAGCGCCCCCCTATAATGTTCCAGTAGCTGGACTAAGGTTGGCTTAATTTCGGAATAGTGTGCAACTTTTAGGAATGCCTCTAAATTAGCTGTGTCTTGTTCGGGAGAAGCCTGACACGCCGAGGTTATGCCTGAGACTTGGGCTGAAGGGTATTCAGCTGGTTCCGGGGCGACATTTCTCCCATACACTAGACACTGGCATAATCTAACACCGTGTTTTAAGGATACAGGGGATCCAGACGTGTTTATTACCAATGCCTCTGCAAAACCTCCCTCCTTGACTGTCGCGAGTCACCTCCACCATCACGCGGTGTATGTGAGGAGCTCCGTCGATACACACATCACTGCCCGTTGGAGGGACGTTAGGTAACCGGATTTTAACAAGTTTTGCAGCACGATCCGGAACTATTTGAGGACCTTCTACGACTGCCGTTACTGTCCGCCACAAGTCTGCAATGTTTTCGTGTGGTTTGACCGTAAGAGGCGACACTTGGGCGGTGGCAGACCCTGAGTCTGTGGTGGGTTGGTCATTTTCCCCCTCTGAGGGTGGGATTACAGGTGACATAGGCGATGGATTTACCATCCTCTGTATGCGTCGTCCTTGATACACGATCGCGTTGCTTTCAGGGTTTATGGTTATGTGCAGGTCTTTCATGGCGTTTAATCCTAAGATCCCATCCACCTGCTAGAGACATAAAAGAAATCTCGAAAGGGACATACTTTTTCATGTAAGCTGACTGTTAGTGGTACTCGCCCAAGGATTCCCAAAGTGGTGCCTATCACATTCAGGTCGTTCTCTTGGAGCGGCCAATTTTCCCCTCTCGCCTGTCGTGTCAGTGACCTGTAAGCGGAGTCTGAGATGACATTGACTGTCGCACCTGTGTCTACCGCTAAGGTGAGTGAAATTTTGCCCACCTTGCAAGGGAGGGCAATTATGCTTGTCCGTCCGAAGGCGGCAATGACGGAGTCAAGTTGCTCCCAATTAGTAGCTTCCTTAAGGGACACTTGGATGTACGCCTTGGGGCTGTCACGAAGTCATGTCTTTTATTTCTGAGAAGAGGAGGAGTGTGGTTTACTGTCCGCCGAGGACTTGTACTTCTGTTCCTCCTTGGCCTTTTGTATTACAGAACAACTGTTTGAATCATGAAAACAATTCCCGTGGACAAGGCAAAAGGCACCCTTCCGCTGATGGTTTGGCCTAGGGTTCCTGTGTGATGAATGATGCCCACCCCTGTAACCTCCTGATCTCCTATCAGAGTCCTGTCTTGAGTGTGTTGATTCCCTACGTTTCGCGCAGCAAGAATGTTCAGAATGTCCTGATTGTTTGCAAAAACTACAGGTGAGAGATGCCTTACTTTGAGCCTGCAATGCTGCGGCTGTTGCAAGGGGTTGATGGTGAGGGTGTTCTTGGAACCTTGAGTGGGTTGTAAGTATTCCAACGGACCCGGGGGTGAATGAATTCTGCGGTCTGGAATTGAAAAATAATGAGTTGCCTGAACATAAGATTACCTTAGTAAATTCACCGGTTTTTGTATCGTGTTCCGTTCCCTCTTCGTCTGTGGTCTGTGTCAAATGCTTAAAAGTGTCGCCGAGTTTAGCGAGAGTGTCTTTGTTTATACTATGGATTAAATCAGTTACAATATAGGAGCATATTTTGATAGCTGTAAATATTAACCAATAAACGTAACGTGTATGAATTAATAGTTTGCGCCGAACCCCTAAAAAACAAGAAAGGATGGCTAGCAAGGTGCCTGTTAGACGTAATAGAAGTTAAGGTTATAATGGAATGATAATGTTATGGGTATATGAAAAAAATAATTCTATAAAAAAAAACGGTTTTCTTTTTTTATTTTTGGGTAGTAGAAAATTAAGTGAGTATGCCTTTAAGGCGCCTGTTTTCTCTCGAGCGGTGATGAGAAAAACGGAGCCAGGGCACACTGAGGAAGATGAACTTTGATCAGGGTAATCACAGTTTTACCGCTAGCAGACAATAAGAAAGGATCAATATCGTATGCGAATGAACGTTACTCTCACAATTATGACTGATTAACAGTGTTAGGAACACAGAAATAAAAAGGTCGTGCCTCTGCTCGAAAGAAAATTGGAATAAGCTGAGCCAGCATATTTTGACCAGAAGAGAATATCCACACATACCAAGATTAATCAGCTGATGTAGTGTAGAGGGCGAAGGTTGGCGACGCCCTGGGGTACGTGCAGTCGTTGGAGTCGCGTCGGAAGACCTCGGCCGCGGCAGCAGCGGCGGTGAGAGTTTACATAGATTTACATAGAAAATCAGACCACACAGACCCCATGGTCCAGACTTGGTGGTCTGTCCTTAAACCTAAGTGATTTTACATTAATCAGAAGACTCCAAAACGTTGCATTTCTACTCTAGTTGATATTAAGTTGAAGGAAGTGACGGTCGAGCTTATTTTTGAAGGAGTCAATCGTGTTACACTGGACCACTGACGGTGGGAGCTTATTCCATTCTCGCACTACAACGTTGGTGAAGAAAAATTTGGTGCAGTCTGAATTTACTTGTCTACATCTGAGTTTTACGCCATTGTTCCTCGTGCGCAAAGTGTCATCGATCATAAACAATGTTGATCTGTCTACATTCGTGAAACCATTAAGTATTTTAAAACATTCGATCAGTTTTCCTCGAAGGCGACGTTTCTCAAGAGAACATGTTAAGGGTAGAAAGCCTTTCTTCGTAGGATTTGTTGCGCAAGGAAGGGATAATTTTCGTTGCCCGACGCTGAACACCTTCTAATTTAGCAATATCCTTTGCATGGTGGGGAGACCAAAACTGTACCGCATATTCCAAGTGGGGTCTGACTAAACTGTTGTAGAGCGGGAGTATTACATCTTTATTCTTAAATAAAAGTTTCTTTTAATGAAGCCCAACATTCTGTTCGCTTTATTTGCTGCATCGATGCATTGCTGTGAGAATTTGAGGTTTGACGCGATTTTGACCCCAAGTCCTTGACGCATTGAACGCTTTTGAGTTTAACGCCGCGCATTTCGTAATCAAACTTTTTATTCCTCGTTCCAACTTGAAGGACCTGGCACTTGTCTACGTTAAAGGGCATCTCCCATCTATCCGACCAAGCTGAAATTTTGTGCAAATCCTCTTGGGCTTTGCCTGTCTTCGTCAGTGAGAACCGAGTTGCCAATCTTTGTGTCGTCTGCAAATTTACTAATGCGGTTATTGAGTCCAACATCCACGTCGTTGATGTAAATAATGAAGAGCACTGGGCCAAGAACCGAGCCCTGAGGGACGCCACTAGTGACAGGCGCCCACTCTGAGTTAAATCCGTCAATCACTACTCTTTGTTGTCTGTTGCTCAACCAATTCGCGATCCATTGGTTTACCTGACCGTCAATACCTATTTGTTTTAATTTGTAAAGTAATTTATGATGCGGGACTTTATCAAACGCTTTCTGAAATCAAGATAGACTACGTCCAGTGATTTGGTTACGTCATAAACAGTGAAGAGGTCGTTATAAAAGGTTAATAGATTTGATAGGCAGGATCTTTTGTTTCGGAAGCCATGTTGTGAGTCCCCAATTAATGAGTGGCTTTCAAGGTAACTCACAATTTTGTCTCTAATTATGCCCTCAAGTAGCTTACCTACAACCGAAGTTAGACTAATGGGCCTGTAATTACCTGGTACTTGTTTGTCTCCTTTCTTAAAAATCGGTGTCACGTTAGCCTTTTTCCAATCTGAAGGGACAATGCCTTGTCGCAAGGACATATTGAATACGGTTGTGAGGGAGGAGAGTATTTCGCTCTTTGTTTCTTTCAGCAGAGTTGGATATACTTTATCAGGTCCAGGACTTTTATTTGTTTTAAGTGATTTGAGGGCTTTAAGGACTTCATCGGGTTTTATTTCAAAGTTAGACAATGCATGCTCAGGATTTACATTAGTACTGGTGATGGTGGTGGTGGGAGGACTGTTATTATTAAACACCGAGGAAAAGTAATTATTTAATAGGTTTGCAACGTGTTGGCTGTCAGTCACTAGTGCACCGTCGCTGTTTATTAAAGGTCCAATTCCACTTCTGATCGCCTTTCTGTTGTTTATGTAACTGAAGAAGGATTTCGGATTATTTTACAGTTGGCTGCAATATTTTCTTCATATCTACGCTTTGCCTGATGCACTAATCTTTTTACTCGTCGCCTTGCATCATTGTAAAGTCTAATGTTTTCGGGCGTGCTTTGGTCTTTCTTTAACCTGTAAGACAATTTTCTCTCCTTGACTGAGTGTTTAATTTCGCTATTAAACCAAGGTGGACTATTAGTGTTAATTCGCTTCTCGCACAAGGGACAAATGTGTCCTGCTGAGTGAGTAAGTGATTTTTAAAGTTTAGCCAGGCGTCCTCTGCATTGCCGTCATCTGATAGTTGCATATCTATTAGTTTTCGTCGGATTTCTACGAAGTTGGCTCTTTTGAAATTGGGCACCTTAACTTTATTTTCAGTCACCGATGTTTGAGCTCTAATGTCAACGCGCACTAGTTTATGATCGCAGGAACCGAGGTGTTCTCCTACCGTGACATTACTGACTAGGTTATCTTGGGTCGCTATAACAAGGTCAAGTATGTTATTTTGTCGAGTTGGTTCAGAAACCATTTGGCTTAGATAATTTTCCTCTAGAAATTCGATCATTCTATGGGACTCACCTTCTGTACCCGACAGTGTCGCCCAGTCGATATGGGGAGGTTAAAGTCTCCTAGTATCAGTGAGTCGCTGTTATTAAGTGAATGCCTTAAGACGCTGTACATTTCATGATCGCCATCAATTGATTGCCCGGAGGCCTGTAAGTGACAGATATATTTAAATTGACTTTTGCAATGTTTACTCGCACGCACAAATGTTCAACGTTACTGTTTCTTGGTGTTTTGTCAGTAGGTTGCAAGTAGCTTTTTGACAAAGGGCGACACCACCCCTCTACGGTTTACACGATCATTGTTGAAGAATCTGTAGCCATCTATGTTATATTCGGAACTTAAATCAATATTAGTGGTGTCGATAAATGTTTCGGTTATAGCAATTACGTCAAAGTTTTCTGTCAGAGCAAGACATCGCAGTTCATCAAATTTGTTTCTTAGGCTACGCGCATTGAAACTAAGGACTCTTAGGTTATCTTGAAGCTTGGTAATAGAGGTACTGGAGGGTTCAATGTTACGAGTCTGTTGCGGTTGTAGTGTGCTATTTACACGGGCGGGATGGAAGGACGTGGCTGAGAGTCGTTTTTTTGTTGTTCGGGCGTTACGTACGGCGTTGTTGAGGAGCCTTCCAAATCTGGCTGCCCCGATGGGGGACAGGTGTATGCCGTCCCTTTGGAAAAGTCTACTCTGGCCGTAGAAATCGTTCCAGGCGTTAAAGAATTCGACGTCAAGCTCTCCGCAGAGAGTCTGCAGGCGGTTGTTGAGGCTGAAGGCCTTACTGTAGAAGTCGCCCTCATCCCATGTCCGTGGTAGAATTCCTGAAATCAAAATATTAGGGGATTTAGTCTTATACTGCTGGATGAGCCTACGGTACTTGTCCAGCAGTTCCTCAGACCGGGTCGTGGTGACGTCGTTTGTACCTGTGTGGAGGAGGGAAGGGCAGACATCGGGAGACTCGTAATGGCTGCTGGAAACTGCTGACCCAGCGATTTGACTGGCAGGGAGCTGGTGCCGGAACACTTCTGCCAGACGTAGGACGGCTGCGGCGTTCTTGTTATATTGAGAGATGGGCCGCGGTTGCAGATAAGACGACTTGGGTGTGTAACCTCTTGAGAAGACGCCTTGCAGGAACGGTAGTGGTAACTGCTAGCAGTCACCGGGAGATGTCCGCGGGTGCCCCGGCTGTCTGTTTGCCGGAAGAGGTCTGGGCCGATGCTCCCGGCAGCGGCGGTGTTGTCGTCCGCTGTGTTGCTAGGTGCCTGTGGCTGTGTGCGCCTCCTTCTGCGTGCCGCGGAGGGCTTGGAGTGCTTGTAGCAGAGTTGGCTTGTAGCGGGTTGGGCGGCTTGTAGATTGTGGCCCTCGCTTTCGGCTGCGTAGGCCTATTGGTGGCTCGAGGCTTGACGCCTGTATAGAGCTTGTACCTGGCACCTGGTGAGTTGCCGCGGACGGCTGGCTCCTTCCTTCCTTCTACGCCTGTTCCCGGAGTTTGTTGGTGAGTTCTCGTGGTTTGGAGCTTGGAGGAGAACGAGGTAGCGAAGGCACAGGCGCGTTGGGGACCGCTGCCAACCAAATGTAACGGGGTACCGGGTGGAGTTTAAAGGGCGTTGATGAAGACTTCAGCTTCCTTAAGGCGAATATATTCGTAGCCTATGTACAAGGAGCGTCGGAGCGAGAGCGACTGCCGTTGTGTGTCAGTCGGACTCTCGTGAAGGAGTGACGAGTTACAGGTTGGAAAATAATTGTTACAATTGGTCACGTACGTCAAGGTGACTTTCAAGCTTGATGCAATGCTTTGTATACAAACTGAGACGTTAAACACTGACGGGCGACATTCCTATACGGTTGCGTGATCTATCTGTCGTGTTTTTTTTCCATTGACAATTGTATGCCTAATTCTTGGTGATACTAAATAATAATGATGATGATACATTGATATCCTACTATAGCATATACATATATATATATATATATATATATATATATATATATATATATATATATATATATATATATATATATATATATATATATATATATATATATATATATATTCAAAAAGTTAACAATATGCCAATGATTAGCGCAGAGACCATCAACCAAGCAATGATGCCAAGTCCGTGAGTCCCTCCCTAAAAGATTTCCCTCGCCAAATTACCTAAAACCTACTAAAGGTGTTTAACGTAGGGCAACAAAGGTGATCTCTTTCTTACGGAATATATATTATCTCATCTCTTAACTTCACTCTTGACAACGCTGCCACCAAGATAAACTGGTCAAACGTTTTAAAATACTTAATGGCTTTACAGTTGTGGACAAATCCAAATTATTTATCATTGTGGGGTTCTTAAAAAGATCTGGACTTCTGACGACCTCGTAAAATTCTCAGCAATAAAAAAATATATAATAAAGTATCTGAAAATTGAGTTATCAGACTCACAACCTTCTTTAAGTCACTTGTTTTTGACCAATCACACTTTTCATAGAGTAAACAAAGACCAGATGAACCTGCTCCTAAGTTTACTTAAAGCAACAAGGAAAACTCGCTAAAAATAAGGAATAATTAATTAATTCCAGGCACACAGCTGTTGGTGGTAGCGAGTGTTCTAAGCGCTAATTGGTTCACGGATAGAGAAACTCATATCCGCCAGGGTTATTTATTGATAAAAGTACACAAAGGTCATCGACACGGACAAGACACATAAACGAGGTGGTTGTGTGTATGTGCGTGTGTGTGAATGTTGTTTAGCTTAAGTGAGATATAAATGTTGGTGTGTGTAATAAAAAGTGTGTAGGAGGAGTGTATAGCAGGACGAGGACAGACAGTAGAAGATAAACAAGTAACAATTAATAAACAATTGAAGACACGACGCGGACTACGGAGCGCGACGAGAGACAAGGACAGCGACAATGAAAATACACAGACGGCACAGGAGATACAAGGCGAGGGGAGACGAAAACATTTCATATGAAAACACTTATTAAGTTTGTGCTTGCAGCGCCACATTTTCTGTCTCACCGGAGGAGAGTATGCGACCGTTTGAGCGGTGACTTTCTACAGATACTCACCCACAGTGACGAGAAAGGAGGAACGAGATCTTCCCTGGTGCGGGGGCGCTGTGGCACAGACGGTGTTGCGTTGCGGTGAGTAGTGTTGCGCGGTGATTTGCGCTGAGTTGAGTTGAGGTGCGCGGTGAGTTGCGCTGAGTTGAGTTGAGGTGAGGTGCGCGGTGAGTTGCGCTGAGTTGAGTGGAGGTGCGCGGTGAGTTGCGCTGAGTTGAGTTGAGGTGCGCGGTAAGTTGCGCTGAGATGCATTGCGTTGTGTAGAGTTCAGCTACGGTGAATCGAGCTGGGGTGAGTTGCGCGGTGAGGACAGCTACGGTGAGTCGAGTTGAGGTGAATAGCGCAGTGAGGACAGCTACGGTGAGTTGAGCTGAGGTGAGTAGCGCGTAGAGGACAGCTACGGTGAGTCGAGCTGAGGTGAGTAGCGCGTAGAGGACAGCTACGGTGAGTCGAGCTGAGGTGAGTTGCGCGTAGAGGACAGCTACGGTGAGTCGAGCTGAAGTGAGTAGCGCGTAGAGGACAGCTACGGTGAGTCGAGCTGAGGTGAGTTGCGCGTAGAGGACAGCTACGGTGAGTCGAGCTGGAGTGAGTTGCGTGTAGAGGACAGCTAAGGTGAGTCGAGCTGAGGTGAACTGCGCGTCGAGGACAGCTACGGTGAGTCGAGCTGAGGTGAGTTGCGCGTAGAGGACAGCTACGGTGAGTCGAGCTGAGGTGAACTGCGCGTCGAGGACAGCTACGGTGAGTCGAGCTGGAGTGAGTTGCGTGTAGAGGACAGCTAAGGTGAGTCGAGCTGAAGTGAGTAGCGCAGTGACAACAACTACGGTGAGTCGAGCTGAAGTGAGTTGCGGGTTGTGTTCAGCTGCAGTGAGTCGAGCTGAGGTGAGTTGAGTGGTTGGCTGTTTATAGCATCTTCCATTTAGCGTAACCCGTTTCTGGGTCGTGATCTGTAGAGTCCCTCATAGAGTCCCGACAACCTAAGATTTGGACGCCATTATTGGCCCTGTGTTTTCGCCGCGCTTTTCAAACACTAGCACACGGTCTCGCGGCGAAGACAGGGCCAATAATGGCGTCCAAATCTTATCTACAGATCATGACCCAGAAACGGGTTACGCTAAATGGAAAAGGCTATTAATAGATCCTGGAAGGCTTGAATCCGCACTCCAAAATCGCGAACCACGTAGACGGGTCCTGAGCAGAAGAGTGGTACTCTGAAGGACACCCCTGTTGTAGAGGAAGAGTTGCATGTCGTCGTCAGGTATAGTGAAGTCGAGCGGCGTGGGGATGGGCAAAAGGCACTGGCGTAAATGCGCCGGGGGCCACGACAGTCCGAGAGCGTCGAGGGAACTGCGTGTGCAGGCGCTAGATGCCTGCGTGCCAGGGGCCACAACAGGTTGAGGAGTGAGGGGCGCTAGCATGTGCCAGGGGCCGCGGCAGTCCGTGAGAGTAGAACGAACTGCGTGTACTATGGGCGATGGCGCGTGCTAGGGGCCTCGGTGGTCCGTGAGTGAACCTGTGTCCAAAAAGGCACTGTAACACAACACTGTACGCTTAGTATGTAACACTGTGACACTAACTGTTGCTGGGGACTTGCTGCCCTGAACTGTTAATGGATACGCACTGCACTGTACATAGGGGTCCACAGGTGTAGGATAATCCAAGAGGGTGGTGGTAGATCCAGAAGGCGGTGGTTAATCCAGGGGGCAGCTAGTAATCCCAGTGGGGTGTCACACTGTGTTTGCGTGTCTCTCTGAGTCTGTGTGGCGTGAACATTGAGTCTGTGTGGCGTGTACACTGAGTCTGTGTGGCGTGTACACTGAGTCTATGTGGCACTGTGTGTCTCAGTAATGTGTCGTACTGTGTTTGAGTGTTCACTGAGTCTGTGTGCGTGTCACAAGGTGTGCGTGTCTCAGTCGCCGTACCAGCGGGAGGGCAGGGAGGAGTAGAGGTGGGGATGGGTGAGCGCTGGGAGGTGCACCAGGGGGTACAGAAGGTGCCTGAAGAGGGGGCAGAAAGGGTGCCTGGAGGAGGCGCTGAAGGTGCCTGGGGGAGGCACAGAGGGTGCCTGGAGGGGGCGCAGAAGGCGCCTGGAGGAGGGCACAGAGGGTGCCTGGGGGAGGGCGGGGGAGAACCCTGAAGGTGGCAACTACGCCCACGGCGTAATGCTTCTCCTGACCTGGGACTCAGCCTCACGAACCCCAAGCGGAAGTGAGGATTTTTGCCCCAGGAGAGGGCGGACGAATGGACAAGTTACCCTGCCCAGGTCCTCCACTCTGGGAGAGAGTGCCCTTAAAACGGCACCGGTTATAAGCCACCTTGAACCATAGCAACACTGCAGGGTCACCAATTGTTGGTGGTAGCGAGTGTTCTAAGTGCTAATTGGTTCACGGATAGAGAAACTCATATCCGCCAGGGTTATTTATTGATAAAAGTATACAAAGGTCATCGACACGGACAAGACACATAAAAGAGGTGGTTGTGTGTATGTGCGTGTGTGTGAATGTTGTTTAGTTTAAGTGAGATATAAATGTTGGTGTGTGTAATAAACAATGTGTAGGAGGAGTGTATAGCAGGACGAGGACAGACAGTAGAAGATAAACAAGTAACAATAAATAAACAATTGAAGACACGACGCGGACTACGGAGCGCGACGAGAGACAAGGACAGCGACAATGAAAATACACAGACGGTACAGGAGATACAAGACAGGGGGAGACGAAAACATTTCATAAGAAAACACTTATTAAGTCTGTGCTTGCAGCGCCAGCGGAGGAGAGTATGCGACCGTTTGAGCTGTGGCATGCTACACAGCACCCTAGCTAACTGGATTAAACTATCCTATGCAAGAAGTGTACTTAGCTGTAGATAGGCACTCCTGTAGCCACATCTTGATCTACCACGTGGTCCGTTCGCGCACGTTGGAGTCCTTCGGCCTCTTCTCGTACCTTCCAAGGTGCTCCACACAGCAACACTCCTCTCGTACCTCCCAAGGGCTTCCCTCGCCTGCAGTACACAGCTACCAAGCTTGTGGATACGGCAAGACAGGAAAACCACCACGATGCACGTTGCGCGGGAAGTAGCGAATGGACGTCTTGTCACGGTGGGTTCACTCGGAGGAAGATGGCGCGGTCAAGGGGCGACCCGCCGCGCTCCGCGGTCAAGATGCCAGCACTCGCCACAGTTGACATCTCTCGTTCTGTATAACACTTACACTAACACCCTAACGGCTATGGGTTATTATTTATTAATACCCTAACACCATGCACTAAGTAATAGTGGGTCATGCATCCCACGAATAATCAGCATTGGCAGCAATAACGATAAGTATTTGAATAAGCTCCTGCTCCCGCTTGGCCTGGGTCTGGGTCTGGGTAGGTAGAAATTTCCCGCCGTCTAGGGACTCATTTTCACGCTCTCTAAATAAAAATGGCGGGGACTTCTGCGGTATTTTCCACGGGCTTCCCTTGGAATAAGGAAATCATGACAATCATCAATGACACGTCCAATGTCCGCTGAAGCAGAAATGGAAAGTCTTCGTGGCTATTCGATATAATGCAGTTTCACTTGACAACCTGGTCTGGATCATAGACTCTATGTGGTCTGAATATCTATGTAAATCTCACCTGCTGACACATTCACTCATTTTTTCACCGCTGTTGTATTTATCCTCCCACGCAGTTATTCCTTTTCTTTACAATAATATCCAGATATGCATGGGTTAACATAACTATACATTATTGAGGACAATCATTTAAGGCTTGGCCAGAAATGGGCGCGGTACTGAAAAATCAGTAGTGCGGTACATTTCCGGAGTAGTGCGGTTGCGGTAGTGCGGTCCCGTTTTTTTCTTTCCCAGTGCGATACGCGGTGTGCGGTACTGCGGTAGCGGTAGTCAAAATAAAAATCAGTGTCTATCCTGGCTATCCAAACAAAGAAAACATGCTTAAAATAGTACAATGAAAAATCGGCCGGCACCACGGACGGGTCCGGGGTTGAAATGACCGGCACCGCGCGGATTAAAGAAGACTCGCAGTGCAGTAGTTTAGTCTGTCTATTTAGTATTTAATTTTGAACAATAACTGAAAAGTCAGAATGATTGAATCACGATTCTGGTGACTGATACCGATTGATTGATTGAGTCCGATTTACTGTAAAAAAATAATAACTCTGTGAGCATGCCGCGCTGCAAATGTCGTCTTCGATAGTTTTCAAAGTACCGTACCGCAAAAAAAGTACCGCAGGCTATTTTAGTGCGGTCCGCGGTAGTGAGGTATTTTCAGAAATTTTGCGGTAGTGTAGTAGTACGGTACTTTTTTGTGATGCGATAATACCGCACTACCGCACTAAGTACCGCACTTGCCCACCTCTGAGCTTGGCATCATAGACGAAACCCCACACACGCTGACGAGTGTCGGTAAGGATTGGCATGAGGACAGACATCAATGCGGCAGTCGTCTGCGTGTGTGGAGGTGTAATAAACGGTGGGTTATGCCGCCAAAAGCCTAGTCCTGATAATTCTCTCTCTCTCTCTCTCTCTCTCTCTCTCTCTCTCTCTCTCTCTCTCTCTCTCTCTCTCTCTCTCTCTCTCTCTCACACACACACACACACACACACACACACACACACACACACATAATTTTTACGTCAACCCCATTAGGCAGCGGCCACACAAGGAGCGAGAAAGCGAGCGACTCTGAATCAGTTTGGGTGGGCGTCCACAAAGGGAAAGACAAACTAATTCTAGGGGTTCTTTACAGGCCACCCAACCTAGGCAGGCAGGACACTGATATATTACTGCAAGAGGTAGGCAGGGCGAGCAGCAGCAAAAATGTCTGCATCATGGGGGATTTTAACTATAGGAATATTGACTGGGAAGGCGTGGTGGGTGATCTAGAATCTGAGGATTTTCTGAAAGTAATACAAGATAATTTTCTCAAGCAGACAGTGACTGAGCCCGCCAGAGGTAACTACATTTTAGACTTAGTCCTAACTACCAACGAGAATATGATCAGTGAGCTAGATGTTGGGGGAGAATTAGGTGGCATTGCTCACAAGGAAATCAGGTTTAAATTAGACTGGGCGGTGACCCATGAACTCAACCCTGTGTTGGTGCCTGACTTTAGAAGAGCTGATTATGAGGGGCTCAGAAGACACCTTCAGGAGATAAATTGGGGAACCTTAGGGCTGGAAAGGCCAGATCTCAGTGCTGGAACCGGAAAGACAGAGGAATTATGTAGAAATGACCTACAATAATTTAGTTAGAGTAATTGCAGAGTATCAGAGACAGCATATCCCTTAACAAGCACTTAGGAAGGAAAATAACGACCCCAAATGGATGACCCGCAGACTCAAGCATGAGATTGGCTTGAAGAGAGGAATTTATATGAAAATAAAGAACGGAGAAACAAACCTCAGGGGTAGGCATGTTGAGCAGATGAGTTGTTGCAGTTGTAGGAAAGATGTTGGAGTCAATTGTAGCCGGGAGCATTCGGGACCATCTAGAAAAGCATAATTTAATTCATGATTCACAGCATGGATTCACAAAGGGCAGGTCTTGCCTTACTAACCTGTTGTTCTTCTACTACACTAAAGGGGCTCTTACACATTCACGGTCCCGATCGTCCCCGATGGCTCCCGATAAGCCGGTCGCCGGTCGACCGGCTGTAAGATCGGGGATTGCCTACGGCAGACCGCCGGTCTACCGCCGGTCGACCCTGAGGACCGTAGACGCAGCCGACCACCGCCGGTCAACTTTAAGATTTTCAAAGATATCGGCGATGCGCCAGGTCGACCGGCGGTGTCGAAAAATACCGCCGACAACCCACGGCAAACCGGCGGTAGACCGGCGGTAGACCGCGAGTGACACCTGTGTCTGACCTGGAGATTAGCAAGGGAGGAAGGAGGAAAACAAGGAGGAACAGGTAGGAGCGAGGCATGAAGAGAGAGAGGGAGATGAGATAAAGGAGGAAGAGCAATGGGTGTAAGAGAGGAAAGATATATATACATATATATATATATATATATATATATATATAGAGAGAGAGAGAGAGAGAGAGAGAGAGAGAGAGAGAGAGAGAGAGAGAGATGTTAGCCTTTTTTGTTAGCTGTTTTTAAGTATTTATGTTTAAGGCTCGAGCTGTTATCTCACGTCAGGTCCGGTGTACCGTTGCTTGCTTTCTCCTGTTGATTGAAGTGGTTGAGATAACACAATAGCCTTTACTTAAGTGAGGTGTATTATGTGTTGGCCGAGGGGAGCCGTTAAGTTCACTTAATTTACTCGCTCTCTCTCTCTCTTTGGTTGACTTAAACAGTTATATTGGCTTTTTAACTATATTAACAGTCTTACAGAATAGTTACAGGATTTGTGGAGGAGTCGTACGCACACCCCGAGCAGTCCTCTGCTCTCGCCCGCCGCCCGCTAATATCTGCCGGCTTCTCGCCGGTGCAGGAGCGAGCCGGTGCAGCAGGCCTGCTGAATCAACACCGTTCCCACGGCAAGGAGCACCTCCAAAGCACAACGTAGCACCTACGTGTTATTAAACATCCTGGCGCGGCTGTGCCATGGCGTTACGACATACATTCACACATTCACATGTACATTATAATATACATATTACATCGCTCGATCACCTAAAAAGTCGCGACCTCACGGCTCACCCGACCTTTAAAATCAGTGTACCTACCCATGTTACAGTCGTACAATGTGTACTAGTTAAACGAGGTCCTGTTATGGTTGCATTAAAAAAAAAATACAAGTCAGAGCCCGCCTAACGATACAACATCGGGAAATGCCAATGATAATGAAAATAATCATGGAAGTAACAAGAAATGGGCAAAGTACATACAGGGCGAGGTAAACAGGGCTAGAGTCGTGGACATGGAAGCTCAGTACTATTTCGAGAAAACAAAATAATAGCTTGAATAGTTATTTACATGATACATCCTTGAAAAATAAATTGACTAAAATGTCATTAGGATACATGGTAATGGAGCTATTTGGAATAGAAAAAGAAAAAGGAAAAATCCTTGAAGAAGATTTGATACAAATTGAACCTTCGAGTCACAATGCGTACGAACTCAGCTGACTCCAATTCCGAGAAATTTGAAAAGGTTAGCTCGGAAAGGCTATTTGTTACATACGTCATCCTAGAAAAGGTGCAATTCACTAAATTGTCAATAGGATAGATTGGGGTGGTATTTGTGGCTGCAAATCCATGATGGAGCTTCTCCGGAAAGGTCGTCAAATTGACAGAACGGAGGGAACAAGCAACCCGCACTGCCAGGTGACCTGCAACCTCTCTATAAGTTGAGCCTTCAGGACAGACCACTGTCACAAACACTGGTAGTGTGAAAAAGAAGTAGTGAAATCCGGAGAACCTCCTGTGGAAAAGTGATTTAGGGACGACGTGACGATAGGAGAAAGTCTCTAGAGATTTAAAAGCATCTGACTGGGTTAGCACCATTAACTCTTGATACTCCGTTTTTCTACAGTACTATAAAAGAAAATCCTGTCACCAAGTTGTGAAATCACCGTTGTAACAAATCTCACTGAAATATATAAATCAAGCATAAATAGTTAAAGTAATTCCAGCATTAATAAACATCAAATTAAAAAGACAAATTTCCACCTATCCTCCGATCGGAACAAACGTGGATGACTGACATCTTTGATGTCAAAAATAATTCCCGTAACGGTTAACAGTGGTATGTCAAAGAAAAGGTAAGTAAGACGTGTCTGCATACTTCCAAGGCTGACAGGTATTCACATGCTGATTACAATAAAAGTTAGGGAGAGCATCTGCTCAAGTGTAGTTAAGTCTGTCTTTCCAGAGAAAAATGTATGTTTCAAGCAGAAGCACATGAGGTTCAAGGTTAAAAGGTACCTATCCCTATGGTAGTCTACACCCTCGATTATTACGGTCCCAAACAACTAAGGAGACTGACTGCCCTGCATTAACTCAGCAATAAAAAGAAAATAGTGATTAAGAGTGAAAAGTATTACTCAAGCACTCCCCTCTCGCATGAAAAAGATGCAGGCAAAAGCTCAGGAACCAAACATAAATTAGTAATTGCGAGGACGCAGGTTATAGTCGTGTGTTGGAAAGATAGACAAGGCATCGTCAGATTGAGGCAAACAGGCGGTTCTCGCTGGTTCAACTAAAGTCGAATCGATGACCTCAGGCTGGGCGTCTGTCTTTTTGAGGCGATCACTATGCACAATTTCATATGAATTAAAAATGAGATCATAAAGCTCAAATTTGTGACCACCTAGTTGTCTAACTATCTGGCGTGGGCCCACAAATTTAGGGGACAACTTCGAATGTCTCTCTGGGACTCGAATCATAACAAAGTCACCCACTTGTGTTGTTGCAAGCACATAGCCTCAAATGTAGCCTCTAGTCTCTCTCTGACGTTTCTATGAATATCTGTGAAAACTTTGAGTTGAACCTTAGAATAATCATCTACATTATATACAGGTGGATGAAAACTACTAAGCAGGTCAAATGGGAGTCTCTTCTCAACCCCAAAAATTATGTAGTGGGGAGATTGTCCCGCTGACTCACAAACACGGCTGTTTATGCTTGATGCAACATATGCTAGCCAGTCCTCCCAGGTATGCTGAAGTCCGCTAACGACCGGGCGCAAGACATCTAAAATCTTATTCGCGCGTTCAACAAGGCCGTTGCTGGCTGGGTGATAACTGACTGTAAAAGATTGTGCAATGCCAAACTGTTGGCATATTTCTGCTAAAAGTTGATTTCGAAACTCGGTTCCATTATCACTTAACAACACTCTAGGTGTGGAGTATGGACAAATTAGATGAGTTATTAGGGCATGAGCAATGGCCTTAGCAGATTTATCTTTCACCGGGGCTAAAACAACGTACCGAGACAAGTGATCTACACAAACTAAGAGGTACCTAGAGCCCTGGTGGCTGGCGGGAAGCTGTAGCAAGTCAATAGAAACTACATCCCAAGGCCGGTCAGGGGGCGGGTATTCTAGGATCGGCGCAGGCCTAGGCACCGTCCCTTTATGTTGGGCACACTTGACACACTTAGCCACATACGCGTCAATATTTACACGCATAGTTGGCCAAAAATAGACCGCTCGGGCCGCTGTTAGTGTGCGCTCCCTCCCCGGGTGACCAGCAATGACCGCGTCATGAATTAAGTTCAGCACCGTCGGTACATAACACTCCGGTATCACAAACTGTGCGACAGACTCCTTTTTGCGGGGCCAGTAGCGGCACAAGACATCGTCCTGTGACAAGAAAAATTGTGAAAAAGACACAGGTAGTGGCGGGAGACTTGTTTCATCACCCGATTCCAGAGCGTATATTACTTTACCCCAAACGTCATGTCGACGCTGGGCTGCTGCTAAATCCTTTAGACTGAAATTTTGAATTTCAGTTGGCGTTTCTGCCACTGAGCCAACAGGTACGTTTCTAGACAGTGAATCCGCGACGACATTCGCGCGGCCAGGTAAATACTTAAAGGTTGGCCCAAATTCCTGGATGGTCAGGTACCACCGTACGAGTCGACCGGTGAGATTTCTACCCTTGAAAAGCTCGGTGACTGGCGCGTGGTCCGTAAAGACAGTGATAGGATATCCAAGGATAATATCCCTAAAATGTTTAAGAGCCCAAACAACCGCTAGGGTTTCCTGATGGGTCACTGAATAGTTCGACTCAGCCTGGTTTAAAGTACGACTTGCGTACGCAGTAGCGCGATTTTTACCGCGAGCGTCCGGTTGCATCAAAACAGCACCAAGACCTAGGCCTGAGGCATCTGTATAAAGTGTAAAAGGGACGTTGTAGTCCGGGAATGCCAAGGCTGGAGCGTTGATTAACGGTGACTTCAAGTCTGTAAAACTCTTGTGTTGTGGGGCATTCCAATGAAAAGGTACCTCTTTCTTTAAAAGTTGCGTTAGAGGCGAAGCAATTTTGGCAAAACCTTCTATGAAAGGCCTATAGTAGCCGGACATCCCAAGGAAAGACCGAACGTTTTCAACGGTTTGGAGTTGCGGAAAATTCTTTATGGCCGATATTTTATCGCCCATCGTGTGGATACCATCTCCATCAACAGTGTGGCCTAAAAAGGTGATTTTTGGCTTTAAAAATTCACATTTAGTCAGCTTGGCCTTAAGGTCAGCGCCTCTAAGTTTAAGCAGAACTGCTTCTAGTTTAGCTAGGTGACTGTCACCATCCTTGCTATAGATGATTAAATCATCTAAATATGCGTAGACTTTTTTGCCTATCATGTCTAAGAACAAAGTGTTGATCATCCTCTGAAAAGTAATGGGTGCGGTTTTGAGGCCGAACGGCATCCTTAACCATTCAAAATGACCGCTAGGGGTACTGAAGGCTGTAATCTCTCTGGATTCAGCTGCCATCGGCACCTGCCAGTACCCACTTAAAAGGTCAAGACTACTGAAAATAGTATTCCCTTGCCCCAGGGACATTAACAAGTCACCTAAAACGGGCAGAGGGTACCTATCATCCTCAGTCACCTCATTTACTTTCCTAAAATCGATGACAGGCCTGAAACTTCCGTCCTTTTCAGGGACTAGAAACAAGGGCGAGTTCCACGGAGATCAGAAATGCTGAATAACACCCTGGTCCAACATATCTTTAACCTGTTCATCTACAATCTGCCTTTGACTGTGTGGAAGTCTGTATGCAGGAATGTACACCGGTTTGGTGTCGGGTTTAACCCTAATCTTGTGCTCTGTCGTATCAGTCGCACCTAAAGGCTCACCGGGCAGGGCAATGACATCACGATACTGATGTAAAAGCTTCAGAAGCGGGCCCTTAAGCTCGGGATAATCGACCACTTTGACTAAAGAATCGATAGATGAGGCCTGACATGTTTTGTCGCCAGCGGCGGGTTGACCCACCGCGCCGACACAAGGCCGCTTTAACTCGAGGGTCTGGGGACACCTGTCCGTCGAACGCTAATGCGCGACCCAAAATGACTCCATTTTTTAGTTTAACTGGACCGCCAGTGGCATTAACCACTAAAGCTACGGTCCTACTTCCCTCGCGTACCGTGTTAAGGGTGGACTCTATCGCTAGCGTGTTGACACGACTAGGCCCTTCTAGGCAGATGTCACAACCTACGGTGGCGTTAGGGACTGACACGGGGACGTGCATTGCGGTTCGTTGAGGGATTTCATGATTCCCTACGACTATCGCATTGACATTTTTCCATCCCCTGAAAACATCAGGTGGTGTTGGTGGTTTATCATGAAGTGAGGTGGTGCCCGCGCCATGCACCGGCACCGTGGAAAGAGTCGGAACGGTATGCACTACCGACTCAGGAGAAACACTTTCCCGACCCTTGCTGGGTATTTCCTTTCTTTCCCAGGGAGAAGCGAGGCGCACAGGTTGATCCATGGCCTTGAAACATCTCCCTTGAAACCTTACTGTATTACTATCTGGAAGTATTACCATGCGGTTAGACCTCAGTGACGACAACCCAAGAAGACCGTCAGACGGCAGTGAAAAGTTTGACGTCACGTAAAAATCCAAACGCATGACAGGGGTGTTTCGTCCCAAACTCACTGGCAAACTCACCAACCCAAGGATGTTAAGCCTGTCGGCGGTGACACCGCAAAGGCTTAGGTCAGAGGGTCGTAGCTGGTAGCGGCCTCCCCGCGACGCGCGTTTTAAAGCTATGTACGTCTTTTCTGACAACACATTAACCGCAGCGCCGGTGTCGACCGCAAATGACGCTTGTAGCGGACCCAGCTTGACTTTAAGCGTCAGAATTTCAGGCTGACTGCAAGCGGCCA
Organism: Eriocheir sinensis; assembly: GCF_024679095.1. NCBI lineage: Eukaryota > Metazoa > Arthropoda > Malacostraca > Decapoda > Varunidae > Eriocheir > Eriocheir sinensis. Next base: position 17,567,259 of record NC_066509.1, read on the forward strand.
CAACAGATTCATACCAGCTACTATTGTCAGCCTGCACTGCAGTCTCAATTTCCTCTGGCCCCCGGGCTGCTACCCTGGGTCGTTTTGGGGGCGGCGCTCGGCTTCCCCCGACTCTTTCACGAACTGTCTGAGGCTACTGACAGCAATCTCTACTCTGTTCCCTCCTACTATCTCTATCCTAAATTTCAATCCAAAGCTGGATGTTGCGCCTACGTGCGCAACGACATCACTTGCTCTCGTGCCCACGACCTTGACTCTTCTGAATTTTCCACCATCTGGTTAAGACTTCACTGTCATTCTATTACTAAATACATCTGTGCTGTTTATCTCTCACCTAACTCTACCAACTATGTAAAATTCTTTGACTATTTGAATTCTAAAGTGGAGCACATCTTGACCCACTCTCCCTTCGCTGAAATCTCCATCCTAGGAGATTTCAATGTTCACCACCAGCTTTGGCTTTCATCCTCTTTCACTGACCATCCTGGTGAACAAGCCTACAACTTTGCTATCCTCAACGACCTAGAGCAGTTGGTCCAGCACCCTACACGTATTCCTGACCGTCTTGGAGATCGTCCCAACATTCTAGACCTCTTCCTTACCTCAAACCCTTCTGCTTATTCTGTCAAACTGTTCTCTCCGTTGGGCTCCTCCGATCACAATCTCATTTCTGCATCCTGTCCTATCGCTCCTGTGAATCCTCTGGACCCACCGAAGAGGCGATGCTTCTGGCATTTTGCTTCAGCTCGGTATGACGACCTGAGGATGTACTTTTCCGATTTCCCGTGGAATGATTATTGCTTCCAGGATAGAGACCCCTCTGTGTGTGCTCAGCGCATCACAGAGGTGATTGTCTCTGGAATGGAGGCATACATTCCTCGTTCCTTCTCTACTCCTCACGCTAAAAAGCCTTGGTTTAATCACGCTTGTTCTCGTGCTGTCAATGATAGAGAGGTAGCTCACAAAAGATACCAGAGCCTTCAAACTAATGCTAATTATGAACTTTACATTTCTGCCCGAAATCGTGCCAAATCTATTCTCCGACTAACCAAAAATTCTTTCATTAATAGAAAATGTCAAAACCTTGCTTTCTCTAACTCTTCCCGTGACTTCTGGCATCTAGCCAAAAACATCTCCTCCAACTTCACTTCTTCATCTTTCCCTCCACTCCTCAGTCCTGACGGCAACACTGCCGTCTCATCTATCTCTAAGGCTGAACTCTTCTCTCAAACTTTTTCTAAAAACTCCACTCTGGACGATTCTGGGCATATTCCTCCTACTCATCCCCCCTCTGACTCCTTTATGCCTGTTATAAAGATTCTTCAAAATGATGTTTTCTATGCCCTCTCTGGCCTCAATCCTCAGAAGGCTTATGGACCTGATGGAGTGCCTCCTATTGTCCTTAAAAACTGTGCCTCCGTGCTGTCACCCTGCCTGGTCAAACTCTTTCGCCTCTGCCTGTCAACATCTACCTTTCCTTCTTGCTGGAAGTATGCCTTCACACAGCCTGTACCTAAGAATGGTGACCGCTCCAATCCCTCAAACTACCGTCCTATTGCTTTACTTTCTTGTCTATCTAAAGCTTTTGAATCAATCCTTAACCGTAAGATTCAAAAGCACTTCTGACCTTCTATCTGATCGCCAGTATGGGTTCCGCAAGGGGCGTTCTACTGGTGATCTCCTAGCCTTCTTAACTGACTCTTGGTCATCCTCTCTTAGCCGTTTCGGTGAAACTTTTGCTATTGCGCTGGACATATCAAAAGCTTTTGATAGGGTCTGGCACAAATCTTTGCTTTCTAAACTACCCTCCTACGGTTTCTATCCTTCTCTCTGTACCTTTATCTCCAGTTTCCTTTCTGACCGTTCTATTTCTGCCGTGGTAGACGGTCACTGTTATTAATCTATTAACAGTGGTGTCCCACAGGGTTCTGTCCTATCTCCCACTCTTTTTCTGTTGTTCATTGATGATCTTCTTTCCAAAACGAACTGTCCTATCCATTCCTACGCCGATGATTCCACTCTGCATTATTCAACTTCTTTTAATAGAAGACCCACCCTTCAGGAACTTAACGACTCAAGGCTGGAGGCTGCAGAACGCTTAGCCTCAGACCTTACTATTATTTCCGATTGGGGCAAGAAGAACCTGGTGTCCTTCAACGCCTCAAAAACACAGTTTCTCCACCTATCCACTCGACACAATCTTCCAAACAACTATCCCCTATTCTTTGACAACACCCAGCTATCACCTTCCTCAACACTAAACATCCTCGGTCTATCCTTAACTCAAAATCTCAACTGGAAACTTCATATCTCATCTCTTACTAAATCAGCTTCCTCGAGGCTGGGCGTTCTGTACCGTCTCCGCCAGTTCTTCTCCCCTGCACAGTTGCTGTCCATATACAGGGCCTTGTCCGCCCTCGTATGGAGTATGCATCTCATGTGTGGGGGCTCCCTCACACAGCTCTTCTGGACAGAGTGGAGGCAAAGGCTCTTCGTCTCATCAGCTCTCCTCCTCATACTGATAGTCTTCTACCTCTTAAATTCCGCCGCAATGTTGCCTCTCTTTCTATCTTCTATCGATATTTCCACGCTGACTGCTCTTCTGAACTTGCTAACTGCATGCCTCCCCCCTCCCTGGCCCCGCTGCACTCGACTTTCTACTCATGCTCATCCCTATACTGTCCAAACCCCTTATGCAAGAGTTAACCAGCATCTTCACTCTTTCATCCCTCACGCTGGTAAACTCTGGAACAATCTTCCTTCATCTGTATTTCCTCCTGCCTACGACTTGAACTCTTTCAAGAGGAGGGTATCAGGACACCTCTCCTACCGAAACTGACTTATCTTTCGGCCATCTCTTTGGATTCTTTTTAGGAGCAGCGAGTAGCGGGCTTTTTTTTTTTTTATTAATGTTTACTTTTTTGTGCCCTTGAGCTGTCTCCTTTGCTGTAAAAAAAAAAAAAAAAAAAAAAAAAAGAGAGAAACACTCCTCTGTGGTGTGGCTACCAGCACCGTGGATAAAACAGGACTTGCCCGTGTTGTAGCCCTCGGCACGACTTTTTGAAGCGGTCGGGGTCTTCTGAGAAGCAGATTTGCCTGACATCGGCGAGCCTTCCCTCTCCCTTTTTGCCCTGCGATCCAGCTGACGTTTTATACAATAGTCAACTTTATGACCGTCGCGCTGACAATACGAACAGTGGCGCTTAGGCTTTTCGATGGCGGACGCCACCACCGATGAGGACGCGCTAACATTAGCGGCCTTCTGGTCGACAGCGGTTACAGTGGGAACTGGCGCTCCGTTTTCCTCCTAAATTTTAGTTTTTAATTCAAACGCGAAGTCGTGCAACTTGTCAGTGGAGCCGTAGGCTAGGGATACAGAACTTTTTCGAAACTGGCCCTTAATGACAGCCATGTACATGACAAATTCCAGAAATCGAAGTACTTTAGATAGAGACATATTCTCTCCCTCTGTCCAGCCACCAGCTTTCAAATATGAGCCCAAATCAGTAGACAACTGATAGGCGTCCACTTGTCCGGCAAAAATCCCTTTACTCTCCACAGCTGAAATCAAATTGGTCACAGCTACATTTACGCCTTTGGCGAGGCTGTGCCTAACATCTGCGGTTCCATGAACGCGCTGGTGTATATAAGAGCCGATGCTTCTGTTCCCGGCTTTAAACTGGACCTAATGAAGGAGATTTTATTTCCCAGTTCTGACACAAATGAGTTGTTCATAACATCCTTGCATTGAAGGATGAAGTCTCTCGCACTGTAATCCGGTTCATTGCCTGCGAAAGTTCTGACTGATTCCGTAGTCGGCAGAAGTTTAATGGTGTTAGCAGTCATTGTGGATTCTTGGTTAGTTAAGTTATTACCTTTGTTATCATGCGGGTCGGTCTTTTCCGAATCCTGTACCAACTACTGATATGCCTTGGTCAACGTTTCTAACTCCGGGTCAGGTTGACCTGCAATTTAAAGAACGGCATTAGTAAAATAAGGCTTTATGAGGAAATATATGGTAAAAGGAAAAAGTATCACCGCTAAGTGTGTGCTCGCTCGCCCCAGATGCTTCCAAAACGCATTAAAAAGAGGGAAAAGAATAATGAGTGAATACTTAGCATGATAAAAACACACAAGAAAGGAGAAAATAAAATGAATGACTATACTTAAAATGCAAACAATGTTCGCAATTCAGGAAAAATATTAAACATCCCCCCACACTTGAATAAAATTCAACAGCCTAAGGGAAACTAGATACGGCTCCACACGGAGACACACAAAGCACGTAAAAATCACCTGAAATGTCATCAACATGTGGTGTATAAGTGTTGTGTCAGCTACATGCATGTGGATACCATGAAAATGTGAAGACGGTGCCCGTGGCACTCCTTCGTCCTCGGCTGGCTTGCCCTCGTCCTTGACAGGCTGTCCCCGCCTCCTTGGCTGGCTTGCACTCGTCCTTGGAGCGGCCAGAGAGACGGCCGGCAGTGCCCGGCAGCGCCTAGCAGCGGGGAGGAATGGGCGGCGGAGCAACCACGCCCCGACAAATGTCGCCGTCAAAAGTCCGCCCTGGTCTGGCGAAGGTAAGCGCCCACCCACGAATGGCTGTATCGTAGGCAGACAAGTGGGCGTCCCGGAATTGGTAAGCGGGACCGCCCCGGCAGCAGGGCTGACTCGACTCTGCGAGCCAGGGGAAGGGTGCGGCCTGTGTCAGCGTTTTTGCACTCTCCTCTGTCTGCCCCTTGACGACACTTGCGACTGTTAATAAGGTTGAGAGAGAAAGATAATACTAATTGAATACTTCGGATGGTCCGGAAACCGCTGTTCACCACTTTTGTTAGCCTTTTTTGTTAGCTGTTTTTAAGTGTTCATGTTTAAGGCGCGAACTGTACTCTCACGTCAGGTCCGATGTACCGTTGCCTGCTTTCTCCAGTTGATTGAAGTGGTTGAGATAACACAATAGCCTTTACTTAAGTGAGGTGTATTATGTGTTGGCCGAGGGGAGCCGTTAAGTTCACTTTCAGTTCACTTAATTTACTCTCTGTCTCTCTCTCTGGTTGATTTAAACAGTTATATTGGCTTTTTAACTATATTAACAGTCTTACAGAATAGTTACAGGATTTGTGGAGGAGTCGTACGCACACCCCGAGCAGTCCTCTGCTCTCGCCCGCCGCCCGCTAATATCTGCCGGCTTCTCGCCGGTGCAGGAGCGAGCCGGTGCAGCAGTCTTACTGAATCAACATTGTTCCCACAGCAAGGAGCACCTCCTAAGCACAACGTAGCACCTACGTGTTATTAAACACCCTGGCGCGGCTGTGCCATGGCGTTACGACATACATTCTCATGTACATTGTAATATACACATTACATAGATATAGATAGATAGATAGATAGATAGATAGATAGATAGATAGATAGATAGATAGATAGATAAAAAGAGAGAGAGAGAGAGAGAGGGGGAAAGGAATAGAAGGAGGAACGGGTGGGAAGGAGTGAGGAAGAGAGAGGGAGTGAGGAAGAGAGAAGGAGGGATGGAGGAGAGTGAGGAAGGAAGGGAGAGAGGATGGAAAGAGATGAAAGAAAGGAAGAGGAATGGGTGAAAGGAGAGAGAGAGAGAGAGAGAGAGAGAGAGAGAGAGAGAGAGAGAGAGAGAGAGAGAGAGAGAGAGAGAGAGAGAGAGAGAGAGAGAGAGAGAGAGAGAGAGAGTTTTATGCACACGAATGAATTTAGGTATGAAGCTGTTTATGAGGTAATTATAAATATATGTAAATGCAAAGGAAGTGTTTCCTCGTCGATGTGCCGCAGGTCTGCCGCCGGTAGGCCGGCGGGCTACCGCCGACTGACCTCCTGCAGTCGCCGGTCGTAGAAATCGAAAATCGAATATGGTCGCCGGTCTACCGCCGGTAAACTGCCGGTAGACCGCCGGCTTACCGGCGGTAAACCGCCGGTCTACCGCAGGCAGACCGGCGGTAAGCCGCCGGTCCCGGGATTATTGCCTATTTTGTCGGCGGTCAGGCCCCGATCGGTTTATCGGGAGTCATCGGGGACGATCAGGACCGGGACCGTGAATGTGTGAGAGCCCCTTAAAGTAATCGAGGCGGTTGACCGAGATGAAAACTATGACATATTGAATCTAGATTTCAGTAAAGCGTTAGACAAAGTTCCTCATCACCGGCTATTACTAAAATTACAGGCTCAAGGAGTAGATTTGAAAGTTTTGATTGATTGATTGATTGATTGATTGATTTGGGATTTCCTTCGTGGCGCCGCAACATCTTGGGTCATATGGCGCCGGAGTGCGTAATAAAATGGAAAGCAAATTAGTAAAATAATCTTAGTTTAGAAAAATCTATCCATGGACCAAAGTATGTTGAGGGGTATTAAAAAGTGTTCTAAAATGGTCCATTAGAATAACTTCAGCGTTTAAAAGACTACAGGAGATGGAGAACGCCCACCTCCCGCAAATACCCCATGACGTCATATCCCGGGGTGAGCACCTTTTCCCCCAGCATTAGGGAGAGGGAAAAATTTCCATCTACATGACACCGGGAGAGGTACTGCTCACGCAGGTCCTGCAGACTGGGGCACTCGACCAGCAAGTGCCGGACAGTCATGGGGACCAAGCAGTCGTCGCAGTAAGGCTGCACACCCCGAGACATGAGGAAGCCTTGTGTGTAGCGTGTGTGACCCGTCCTCAGGCGGGCCAGAACGGTTTCCGTTTTGCGACACTTTATGTGAGTAAGACCACGGACGTCTTGCCCTGGTCGTGACTTCCCCATCTTGGTGGTGGCAGTCATATCCTCCCATCTGGCCTGGCACACGCTATCAGCGGTGGCTCGGATGTTAGGGTACAAGTCTTTGCAGGGAAGTGGGCGAAGGTGAGGTGCAGCAGCAGGGACAGGCCGGGTAGCCGCCGCCTTGGCCAGCCGATCGGCCTGCTCGTTCCCCTGAACCCTACATGGGCCGGGACCCAGCAAAGGCCACCCGACTACCTCGACGGTTTAATAAGTAAAGCCATTCTAAAATCGATAAAATAAGGGATGACAGTAATCACGGGCCGCTATAGCAGCCAGTGCGCTACGAGTCGCTATAAACAGTAAAGGAGTTCTGGGGGAGACTAAACATAATTTTGAGAGCTAGTAAGATAGCGGAAGTTTCAGCCGTAAAGACTGACGCCACTCTAGGAAGGCTAACGCCCCGGCAGAAGGTGGGAAAGACGACACTGAAGCCTGCTCCAGTGTCCGACTTAGACCCATCCGTATAGACGGGAACAGAGCCCTCGTGAGAAGAGAAGTGCTCTAAAAATAAGGACTGTGCTGCGTAACAGGGGAGGGAGCTCTTTTGGTCCGTTATAGGTCTACACACTTCTACGCTGGGAAACTGCCAATAGCCCACCCTCGGGATGCGGTGGGGACAAACAGTGAATGGAGGAACTGCCCAGGCTGCCATAAGTGACTGCACCCTATATCCAAAAGGTTTATGGAAACTCGGCCGAGCGTCATACACGCGAGAGCGAGAATCTTGGGAGGCGGTAACACAAGGCACAGAATCTGGAAGGCGGTGAGTCCGATACCAGCATCTCAGCATTAAAGACCTCCGGCGCAGGTCCAAGGAATGCATGCCGGCATCCACTAACATACTAGCAATCGGACATGACCTAAAGGCTCCTGTTGCAAGACGGACCCCAGCATGATGCACAGAGTCCAACATACGGAGACGAGCATCCGACGCAGATGAATATATCTCGCACCCATACTCCAGTTTCGGAAGTATAAGTGATCTGTGCAACATGAGGAGGGTCTGGCGATCCGCACCCCAAGAGGTATGGGCTAAAACTCTAAGGAGGTTAATTGCCTTCAAACAAGTTGCCTTGATATACCGGAGGTGAGGGACCCAGGTCAGCCTTGCATCGAATATCAGCCCAAGAAATCGGGTCTCCTCCACATGAGATTCTGCGACCGTAGAAGTATAGGTCTGGGTCCGGTGGACTCCATGAATACGGCAGAAGTGCATGGCCACAGTCTTAGTTTGGGAGAACCGAAAACCTTGAGTTTCAGCCCACGTGGATATCCTGTTAAGTGCCAGCTGTAATTTTCGTTCTATCAGTGACATCCTGGATCCAGAGACTGAGATGGACAGGTCATCGACATACAAACTCCCTCGGACTCCTTCTGGTAGTACACTAATAACGCTGTTGATGGCCACGGCGAAGAGAGTAACACTGAGAATACTCCCTTGCGGCACACCATCTTCTAAAGAAGAGCATCAGAGTGCATGTCTCCAACCCTCACCCTCAAGAAACGATTCGATAAAAACTGTTTGATAAAAATCGGGAGCCGGCCACGAAGACCAAACTCATGGAGGAAAGTAAGATGCCATGACGCCAGGCAGTGTCATACGCTTTTTCCAAATCAAAGAACACTGTAACTTGGTGTTGGTTGGAGGCGAAGGCCTCACATACAGATGACTCCAAAGATAGAAGGGCGTCTGAGGTGGATCGCATTTTGCGAAAACCATATTGTACTTGTGATAAAATATTCCCTTTCTCTAAGTACCACATGAGCCGCCCATTCACCATCTTCTCCATAACCTTGCAAAGGCATGAAGTGAGTGATATGGGACGGTAATTGTTGCCTGCCGGTGGTCCTTTCCAGGCTTAGGGATTGCAATAATAACGGCAACGCTCCAGGAAGACGGATAATCACCGGTATACCAAATTCTATTAAAAGAGACAATAAAAACATAAGTGATTCGTCAGGAATATGACGTAAAAGGAGTATGGGATGTCATCGGGACCTGGTGACGAGTCATGGCACTGGTTTAGAGCTGAACGGAGTTCAAGACTAGAAAAGGGGCATTATACGACTCGCCGTTATTAGAAGCAAAACTGAGGCCAGCAGACTCCAAGCGCTGACGATGGCGTCCCGAAGGAGATGTAGTGTCTTTCCTAGATACATTTGTAAAATGTTGGGCAAGGACTTGAGCAACTGCAATAGGTTCGGCCACGTTCCTGCCTGCTTCTGACAGGACAGGAGGGGAAGGGACGGTATATTTCCCAGAGATTTTCCTCACTCGTTTCCATACCTGCGCTAGGGACGTCTCCTTGTTTAGGGTGGATACGTATGCCTTCCACGAAGCACGACGGGCCTCTTTAAGGACCCGTCGGGCATGGGCACGCGCCCGTTTGAAGGCTTCTAAGTAATGTGGATCTCCACGATGTCGGCAGAGGCGTGAGAAAGCGGCTCGTTTTGCCTTCACAGAAGCGGCGCACTCAGGGGTCCACCAAGGCATGGGACGTCTGGGAAAGTGACCAGACGTCTTTGGAACTGCTAATATGGCTGCCGAGTGTAGTAAGGTAGTAAAATATGCCACCGCTTCGCCAGTGCTGCTGAAGTCATCTAAAGACCGTGCAGTGGAACTTAGCTGTTTGAAGAGTTGCCAGTCTGCTTTATCTATACGCCAGCGTGGGAGGCGAGTGCGTGGTTCGCCCTTAGCTGACGATAAAACAATAGGGAAGTGGTCACTTCCATGCAAGTTCGGTAAAACCTTCCAGTTGAAATCTAAAATAATATTACAAGAACACAAAGACACATCGATAGCCGTAAAAATACCCGTTTGGCTATGGAAGTGCGTCATATCTCCAGAATTAAGAACTCCCAGTTCCTCATCTTCTACCACAGATGCCAGCATCACGCCTCGAGGGTTAGTGGTGCAGTCTCCCACAGTGGATGACGGCCATTCACATCGCCTAGTAAGAGGAAAGGGGCAGGAAGATCAGCGATCAAGTTATCAAGATCCTCCTCTACATGAGCGCTTGGAGGAAGGTATAAGCTGCAAACTGTGTACTGTCGTGGGAGAAAGAGCTGGATGCTGACCGCCTGGAAGGGAGCTGACAACCTTACGCGTGAGAAAGGGATATCACGGCGGACCAGTATGGCACTGCCGCCACGATTCCCTTGGTCTTGTAGAGGATAAGAATATAAAATATGGTAACCAGGAGGCCCAAAGGAGTACTTTCTCCTACCATGGTCTCCTGAATGCAAATGCATACTGGGGAATAACGGGCTATAAGACTGAGCAACTCTTCCCAATTGGCACGCAGACCACGGCAGTTCCACTGCACGATATTGAAGATGATTACTTAGTGAGGTGCTTTGGGGCTCTTCCGGAGAGGAATCGCCCTGCACCTACTGGGTTCCTTTTAAAGGGCCATCACCTTCATTAAAGGACCCTTGGTCCGAGCTGTAGCTGGTTGCGATACCATATGTACCGCAGACCGATTGGCAGGCTGGGGCATTCAACTACCCTCCTGCCCGCGACTGCCGGCGTCTTCCCTCTCCCGCCTCTCCCAACCGTCCGCCACTCTGAGGTAGCAGCAGAGGAGGAGGAAGCAGAGGTCCCCGGAGAAGACTCTCCGGAGGTTGAGGCCACGGGCGCCGGCAGCGACGCACCGCAAGCCTGAGCACCAGCAGACTCCGGCCCACAGACAGCCGGAGCAGTTGGCGCAGGGGCGGCAGCAGCCGACGCCCGGGGTACCTCCGGCGATCCTATAACTGGCGCCGGAGTTTGCAGCTTGGTAGGGGGAGTCTCATCGAGAGACTCCTCACTGCGTGAACGTTTCTGTTGTTGTGGCTCTGTTCAGAGCGGGACACGATTTGGTGTGATTTCAGGTAAAGGCGTCGACACAGAAACGACGGGAGCTGCAGGGCACGACATATCCTGGGAGGTTATGAGACGGCGTTGAGCGTGTGACTGGAGAACTGAGGCATAGGTTCTACCAGGACTAGACAGCCTGGTAAGGGCGAGTCGCTTTGCCTCTACAAAAGACAATTTCTCTTTATTTCGAATGGTAAGCACCTCTCTCTCAAATCTAAGGCGATCACACTCTTTCGATGAAGCTGGATGGGGCTCGGCACAGTGGTAGCACCGAACAAGGCCCGGGCACTCCTCACCATGGTCATCCCTACCGCAGGTGACGCATACTTTAGGGAGACCATTCTGCAGGCGGCGGCATGTCCGAGTCACATGTCCATATAACTGGCAATGGAAACAACGTCTGGGGTTTGGGACATATGGTTTCACGTGGAGGTTTAACCATGCCAATTTTACAGTTCTAGGGAGCTCTAGCCGATTAAAAGTTATGAATAGTGTGGGTGTGGGTGTCAGTGCTCCTTCTTCTTTCTTGTGGACACGCCTCACCGCAACAACGTCATACCCCTCGAGTTCCTTAACCAGGAGCTCCTCCGAGTAACGAAGGAGGTCTCTTGAAAATACCACGCCGCGCGATTGGTTCATGGTAGCATGGGGGGCACATGATACTGCAGCCCCGGGAACTGAGGTGAGGGCACGGAGTTTTTCACTCTCTTCAGGAGAAGAGACTTCCACAAGAAGGCTGCCATCTCCCTGCGGAAGCATCTTCGGCTCTCTGCCGCAAGTCTTGACAAGTTCACGGTGGACTTCGAAAATGTCGAGATCATTAACAGATCGACCATCTAGGGACTTTACGGTGATGTATTTGTCATAGGATACAGATTCAAATAGACCGGGCAGGACCTCAACTTGAGAACTCTGCGAGACTGGCACATTCTTTGGTCCCTGCTTCCGGCTCTTGGTCCGGGAGCCACCGGGTCTGGGGATTAAGAAAGAAGAGGCAGATGCCCCTTTAGTGCCACTCGGAGCCTGAAACGGCTCCAGGGTGGCGATGAGGGAAGGCCGAGAAGAGGTTTCCGGGGACGGTCGGAGGTCAGGTAGGGATGTAGGCCGAGGTAAATTCGGGGATTTAGATGCCATAAAAGGTGACAATTATTTCACTTCCCCACCCCCCCACCCACCACGGAGCCCAACATGGGGAGGCTAATGCTGGAGCAACAGCTCACAGCAGCCTCAGGGGTAGTGGGGAAGCATGGCAGCTGCCTGGTGTGAGGCGGCAGCCGCGGGACCATTGGTGCCCACCAGACAACAGCCACTTGACCCTAGCCAACGCATGACCAGCCGATTGATAGAGCGGGGCCACACAAGACCACCCGTCTTACCCCAACCCTCCCGCCAAAGGAGCGTGTTGTCCACCGAAGGGAACTACACCCTGCCCCGCGGTGGACTCAACTCCCAGACGAGAGGGCGCGGGGAGTGTACGGGACGCCACGCACGGCAAACACGTGGGGAGGCTCAGCCATGCCCTTGATGGTAGTCGGGCAGGCACATACGTCACCACTGGTAAGCCTCCATTACCAGTAGTGACGGGGGAGTGTTTAGTCCACTCTGGCCGACAAACAGCAAGCCCTACAGAGGTGGACGGACCACCTAAGTAGGTGGTGCTGCCGACCAGGCTTCAAGCCCCGCTACCACGGCAAGGAACTCCCCTCAGCGGGGTGAAAGTTTTGAACTGGATCAGGTCGTGGCTTTGCGGTAGGAAGCAGAGAGTGCAAATCAATGGGGCAGTGTTACGAGTGGAGTCCCACATGGGTCAGTGTTGGGTTCTTTGCTTTTTATTATTTACATCAATGAAAAGTTGGAAAGTTTGGTTTAGTCGACGCAACATCTGTGGTCATATGCCAGAGAGAGACAGAAGGGGAAGGAATTATAGGAGAAGGGAACAGATCCCAGGAGACGGGACACGACCCCCGATTAATACCTGGTACCCGTTCACTGCTGGGTGGACAGGGGCGTAGGGTATCGGAATAGCCGCCCAAATTTTTCCACTCCGCCCAGGAATCGAACCCGGGCTCTTTCGGTTGTGAGCCGAGTGTGCTAACCACTGCACCACGAAGCCCCTTTTTACATCAATGACTTGGACACAGGAATTAGTAATGATGTCGGTAAGTTCGCAGATGATACCAAGATCGTTAGAGTAATCCAATCAGACAGGGACGCTAGCGTTCTCCAGGATGAGCTTGACAGACTATATGATTGGGCGGGGAAGTGGCAGATGGAATTCAATGTCGGGGAGTGTACCATTCTGAGTGTAGATAGGTATAACCCCTCACACAATTAATGACACTCCTCTAAGCAGGTCTGGGCGTGAGAGAAACTTAGGAGTCTTAGTGAGCGCTGACCTCCGTCCTAGGACTCAATGCATTCACAATAAAATTTGGGCAGAGTACTTGGTTTCATCTCAAGGAGCGTAAGCAATAGGAGCGCTGAAGTCATCCTCAAACTTTACTTAGCACAAGTTAAACCTCATCTCGATTATGCAGCTCAGTTCTGGTCCCCCTTTTTTTTACAACAAAGGAGACAGCTCAAGGGCACAAAAAAAGGAAACAAAAAAAAGGACCGCTACTCGCTGCTCCTAAAAAAAAAATCAAAAGAGGTGGCCGAAAGAGAGGTCAATTTCGGGAGGAGACGTGTCCTGATACCCTCCTCTTGAAAGAGTTCAAGTCGTAGGCAGGAGGAAATACAGATGAAGGAAGATTGTTCCAGAGTTTACCAGCGTGAGGGATGAAAGAGTGAAGATGCTGGTTAACTCTTGCATAAGGGGTTCGGACAGCATAGGGATAAGCATGAGTAGAAAGTCGTGTGCAGCGGGGCCGCGGGAGGGGGGGAGGCACGAAGTTAGCAAGTTCAGAAGAGCAGTCAGCGTGAAAATAGCGATAGAAGATAGAAAGAGAGGCAACATCGCGACGGAATTTAAGAGGTAGAAGACTATCAGTAGGAGGAGGAGAGCTGATGAGACGAAGAGACTTAGACTTCACTCTGTCCAGAAGAGCTGTGTGAGTGGAGACCCCCACACGTGAGATGCATACTCCATACGAGGACGGACAAGGCCCCTGTATATAGATAGCAACTGTGCAGGGGAGATGAACTGACGGAGACGATACAGAACACCCAACGTCGAGGAAGCTGATTTAGCGAGAAAGGAGATATGATGTTTTCAGTTGAGATTTTGAGTTAAGGATAGACCAAGGATATTTAGTGTTGAAGAAGGTGACAGCTGAGTGTTGTCGAAGAATAGGGGATAGGTGTTTGGAAGATTGTGTCGAGTTGATAGGTGGAGAAATTGAGTTTTTGAGGCATTGAAGGACACAAGATTCCTTCTACCCCAATCGGAAATGATAACAAGGTCTGAGGTTAAGCTTTCTGCAGCCTCTAGTCTGGAGTCGTGTACTTCCTGTTGGGATGGCCTTCTACTGAAAGAAGTTGAATAATGCAGAGTGGAGTCGTCGGCGTATGAGTGGACAGGACAGTTTGTTATGGATAGAAAATCATTGATGAATAACAGGAAGAGAGTGGGTGATAGGACAAAGCCCTGTGGAACACCACAGTTGATAGGTTTAGGGGAAGAACAGTGACCGTCTACCACCGCAGAGATAGAACGACCGGAAAGGAAACTGGAGATAAAGTAACCGAGAGAGGGATAGAATCCGAAAGAGGGCAATTTAGAAAACAAAGACTTGTGCCAGACTCTATCGAAGGCTTTTGATATGTCTAGCGCAACTGAGAAAGTTTCACCGAAACGGCTAAGAGAGGATGACCAAGAGTCAGTTAAGAGAGCAAGAAGATCGCCAGCAGAACGCCCCTTGCGGAACCCATACTGGCGATGAGATAGAAACTTAGAAGTGGAAAGGTGCTTTTGAATCTTCCGGTTAAGGATTTAAAAGCTTTAGATAGACAGGAAAGTAAAGCTATAGGGCGGTAGTTTGAGGGATTGGAACGGTCACTCTTCTTAGTCACAGGCTGTACAAAGGCATATTTCCAGCATGAAGGAAAGGTAGATGTTGATAGGCAGAGACGAATGAGTTTGACCAGGCAGGGTATCAGCACGGAAGCACAGTTTTTAAGGACAATAGGAGGCACTCCATCAGGTCCATAAGCCCTCTGAGAGTTGAGGCCAGAGAGGGCATCGAAAACATCATCATGAAGAATCTTAATAACAGGCATAAAGGAGTCAGAGGGGGTATGAGTAGGAGGAATATGCCCAGAATCGACCATGGTGGAGTTCTTACAGAAAGTATCATCATATGAGCGAAAAGTTCAGCCTTAGAGATAAATTAGTCGGCAGTGCTCCCGTCAGGGTTAAGGAGAGGAGGGAAAGAGGAAGAAGTAAAATTGGTGGAGATATTTTTGGCTAGCTGCCAGAAGTCACGGGAATAATTAGAAAAAGCAAGGAGATGATATTTTCTATTGATGAAAGAGGTTTTGGTAAGTCGGAAAATAAATTTGACATGATTCAGGGCTGAAATGTAAAGTTCATGGTTTGTAGGAGTGCGAAGGCTCTGGTACCTTTTGTGAGCTGCCTCTCTATCTTTAATAGCACGAGAACAAGCATGATTAAACCAAGGCTTTTTAGCATGAGGAGTAGAGAAAGAACGTGGAATGTATGCCTCCATTCCAGAGACAATCACCTATGTGATGCGCTGGGCACACACAGAGGGTCTCTCTCCTGGAAGCAGTAATCATTCCACGGGAAATCGGAAAAGTACATCCTCAGGTCGTCCCACCGAGCTGAAGCAAAATGCCAGAAACATCACCTCTTCGGTGGGTCCAGAGGATGAACAGGAGCGATAGGACAGGGTACAGAAAGAAGGTTGTGATCGGAGGAGCCCAACGGAGAGAACGGTTTGACAGAGTAAGCAGAAGGATTAGAGGTAAGGAAGAGGTCTAGAATGTTGGGCCTGTCTCCAAGACGGTCGGGAACACGTGTAGGTTGCTGAACCAACTATTCTAGATCGTTGAGGAGAGCAAAGTTGTAGGCTTGTTCACCAGGCTGGTCAGTGAAAGAGGATGAAGGCCAAAGCTGGTCTTGAACATTGAAATCTCCCAAGATGGAGATTTCAGCGAAGGGAGAGTGAGTCAAGATGTGCTCCACTTTAGAGTTCAAATAGTCAAAGAATTTTACATAGTTAGTAGAGTTAGGTGAGAGATGAACAGCACAGATGTATTTAGTAATAGAATGACAATGAAGTCTTTGACAGATGGTGGAAAATTCTGAAGAGTCAAGGTCGTGGGCACGAGAGCAAGTGATGTCGTTTCGTTGCGCACGTAGGCGCAACATCCAGCTTTGGATTGAAATTTAAGATAAAGATAGTAGGAGGGAACAGAGTAGAGATTGCTGTCAGTAGCCTCTGAAACCTGTGTTTCGGTGAGGAAGAGAAGGTGAGGCTTAGAGGAGGAGAGATGGTGTTCCACAGAATGGAAATTAGAACTAAGACCGCGAATGTTGCAGAAATTGATAAGGAGGAGGTTCGAGGAGCTATCAGGACACCTCTCAGGTCGGCAGCCAGAATTGGAGTCCTCCCTGGGTAATTTATGGTCCCCCCCCCCCCCCCCGGCAGGGACTCCGAGGCAGTGTTATTGTGCGCCATCTTGAATTTTGAATTTTGGGAAAAGGTGTGTATGCTGTGTGAATGTAGTGTGGTACAGAAAGAGAGAGGATCTATCTTTAGAGAGCATGCTGAATTACTCTCTGGTGTTGATGAGACAAAAGGGAAACGGTTAGTGGGGACATGGGAAGGGTATTTGAAGGGCTTTAGCACCCTCCTCGCTTTCCATATATCCTCATCGGGAGTAGCTCACGCCCGTTCGGTAGGTATCTTCCTATCTACTCCTACTATAGAATGGATATCAAGATGTTAGAATCTGTACAGAGGAGGTTAACAAAGATGATTCAGGGGGTGGGAAACTTGCCTTATGAAGACAGACTGAAGCATTTAAATCTACACTCTCTAGAAAGGCGAAGGTTGCGAGGAGATTTGATCGAAGTCTGTAAATGGATAAAGGGCTTTAATAAAGGGGATGTCAGTAAGATTTTGATAGTAAAAGAGCCAGGTAGGACACGTAGCAATGGTTTGAATTAGACAGATTCAGATTCAACGAATTCATAGGCAAGAATTGGTTCACCAATATTGTGGTAGATGAATGGAACAGGCTTGGGAGCGATGTTGTGGATGCCAATACCATAGATACATTCAAGAGGTAAGATAAAGCCATGGATGGTGAGGTAAGGTGGGGTTGAGTGTACGGGAGCTGCCTTGTATAGGCCAACCGGCCTCTTGCAGACTCCTTACGTTCCTATGTTCTTATGTTCTAAGGCGAGGCGAGGGTTGTCATGGCAACGCGACCAGCAGAGCCTAGCAACACTGCACACCCCAAAGTCTATATATACCAAGTCAAGTCACTCTGCCTTCAAAACTGCGACCAGCACGCGCAGGGGGCGGTTTGGGGCGGAGCAGCGGGATGACGTCACTTGCAGCCAGTTCACGGGTGACTAAAGTTGTGGCCGTGTGTGCACCTTGGATGTGCATTCTCGTCTTCTTTCACCGCGCATTCAGGCAAGGTATTGACGAAAAAATATGCCTTTTTTTATTGTGCTCTGCGTGACTGTAATTCCAATGCCTACAAACGGTGGTGTGGGGTGTGAGAGGGGGCATGTTAAAATGATTGATTTAAATTAGTCTGCCTTCCTTCGTTTTCTCTATATCCCAGTTTCTACATTCTCTAGTTTGGCTCCAAGCATGGTCACCCATAAGCCACGCCTCTGCCGTGTCTCCTCCCACAAAGCTGCGTATGACTTGACTTGGTATATATTGACTTTGACACACCCCTCGTGGGCACACACGAGGGATGAGGTGAAACGTTTTTATAAACAGTTCCGTGCTTCACTTATTTTGCGTTTCATGAAATATCTGTATACACCATCGTGTTCAGGAGGCTTTTCTCTATAAGATGGAATTATTTATTTTAGTACTCATTTCATAGCCGCTGCAAATGGTAGCTATATGTAAAACGTGGATATATGGTGTGGTTCTTTAACTTCAAATCGTCACTATTTATATAGTTTCTGTTTTATTAAGTTTTCACAAACATATTCGATTTCTGCAATCACTGCTGCGTTTAACAGTGTTGACCAAAATGCCCTATCTCGTGTATGAGTTGAGTTACGGCAAATAATATAGAAGCATGTCTGTGATATCACTCCTGAAAGAGCGATGCCTATCTCGTGGCCTCAACCGACTGGCGTGAGCCGTCCCCTACACGCAGACGATTTTCGGCAATGACGCCAATCCTTTCCCGGCCTCACGTGGATTTATAGCCAGACGTAATTACATGAGGCCGAATAATTCCATCTGACGCTTGGAATCAAGAGCCCACACACGGTGAGGATTTTGTGGGGATTGGCCTCTTGAGGCCAATCCCCACAGAATCGTGATGCCAGTCCTCTGCGTGTGTGGGCAGCTTTACACATCAGTACCTTTGGACATGGCTACGGGAATAGTTAATCGGTAATTTCCTATCAATCAGTTCTTTGCCAGCTGTCGAGATTTATGAGTCATGTGAAAACGTGGAAATCTACTGAGATAACCTCACATCACATTTTAACATTTTCATCTTCGAAACTACTGAACGTAACTGAACAAACTCCACTACACTGAAACTAGAAATTATGGTGATCACTATTGTTTTTTGCATACGGAAATATTCAGTTATCCGAAAATATTCTGAAACACACAACTAATGGCTACTTACATACATTTCCACCACTCTGGCTCCCACTAAAGCTTGACTTAAGATTTACATCATCATCTTCGTCAAATTTAAGGTAAGTCAAATATATAATGAGACCAAAATGAACATGATCGGAGTGACCGTAATTGAGTATTTGACCTCAGAAAAAAAAATGTTTAGCGTTCGACTCCTACTAAAATAGCTTGTATGGTGCAGAAGAAATACCCGTACCCAAGAAGTTAAAAAAAGAAAATGAATTATGCCATCTACCATATTTTAATCCAGTTCATCGTGTTCTTGAAATTAGTTTTGTGTTCACAGAAGGCAAAAGGGAAATTCCGAAAGTACTATCATGTTCCCTTTGTTGATATGAGAGGGAAAGTGACTGTCTAAAAATAACAGTTGTAATGACGGCGGCGGTGGTAGTGGTGGTGTTGGCAGTCACTCTCGGTGGCATGTGTGTGTGTGTGTGTGTGTGTATCTATATATGTGTCATTGTGGTCTGTGCTGCCGTCCCCTCCGCAACCCTGGATTTCTTCGCTACCCTCACCTCCCCAGGCTCCTCCTCTCACAGGTAAAAATACACACACACACACACACACACACACACACACACACACACACATACGGCGGCGGTTCGAGCCCGCTCAGGCCGGATTGTTTCAGTTGACTAGGCGAGGTTACTGCCCCCCCTTGAGCAAGGGGGATGGGTTGTGTGGTGTGTGAGGTACTGGCAGTACCAATAGATCGACGATAAAGGACACTTGGTCATGTGGGGAGGGTACCTGCTGGCGATTACGAGTCCAACACGTGATCACCGGTGAACACACACACACACACACACACACACACACACACACACACACACACACACACACACACACACATATATATATATATATATATATATATATATATATATATATATATATATATATATATATATATATATATATATATATATATATATATATATATATATATATATATATATATATATATATATATATATATATATATATATATATATATATATATATATATATATATATATATATATATATATATATATATATATATATATATATATATATATATATATATACACACACACGCACATGGGCTGCACACTTTCTAAAACTCAAG
This sequence comes from Eriocheir sinensis, assembly GCF_024679095.1. Classification (NCBI taxonomy): domain Eukaryota; kingdom Metazoa; phylum Arthropoda; class Malacostraca; order Decapoda; family Varunidae; genus Eriocheir; species Eriocheir sinensis. The sequence continues at coordinate 17,586,843 of NC_066509.1, forward strand.
TACGTTGCTGTAATATTGTTGCAGGTTGTTGTTGTTGTTGTTTTATATGGTCACCGTTTATTTATACTTCATTCGTTTCAGTGTTATTCTTTCTTATGTCTGAATTATATAAGTTTTTTTTTTTTTGTGTGTGTGTGTAATAATAATAATAATAATAATAATAATAATAATAATAATAATAATAATAATAATTATAAAAGTTTTTATTAAGTTCTGGCAGCCGTTAGGCTGAAAATAACCAGATAGTAAATCTAAAGAACTATTACAAGGCTACACTAAAAGGAGAGAGAGAGGGGGATGGTTTGGGAGGGTTGGGGATTGCTAAAACGAGAGAAAAAAAGGGGATGGGGGGTGGCGTGATGGGGGCAGAGAGGATAGCGGCGAGGTGCTAATCTACACGACAGCCCTTTGGGTTGACAAGGCTATCACTGCTGGACATTGTTTATCATCCACACTATCGCCGGCACTACACTTCGATTGTAGCGCAATGATGGGGGTAAGTTTGTTGTGGTGCCTGGTAAATTGGGTCAGGGAGGCGCGTCGGATGGAAGGAGGTGGAGGTGGCGAGGAGGGCAAAGCAAGGTGCTACCGATTTTCTGAGGGCGTCCAGGTGCCTTTCAGAGAGCCTCGGGAGACTCAGAGTAGTCAGGGCATTGTCGTAGGTGTGGCAAGCAGGGCCTAAAATGACCCTGCATGCCCTCTTCTGAACCCTCTCAAGCTGCTGCTGTTGGGTGAGGTTCAGGGAGGATGACCACGCCGGGGAGGTGTGTGTGTGTGTGTGTGTGTGTGTGTGTGTGTGTGTGTGTGTGTGTGTCTGTGTCTGTGTGTGTGTGTGTGTAGTTTCCTTCTCACCATCCGTCGTAACTGGGACCTCTTTACGATAAAGGCACCTTATATGCCAAAGATAGAGTGCACCTGTTACTCAATGGTGTCGAGGTACTCGCAGACTCCATTGAACGGTGATTAGTACCCTGCAGTTTTTTTTTAGGATAGGCGAGGGGTGGGAGGGATAATACATGTGCCCGTGCAACGCATAAGCCAACTAGGCAGCTACGAATTAATCAAAAGGGTATTGGAAAGGATCGACTGAAGTCTTATTATACCATCAGTAGGAGTCACAGAAATAGTTAGATCTAGTTGCGGGGGAAAGTATACGTGGATCATTTGGACATAATAACCATCACAGAGACATGGGAAGATATTGCAAATTAAAACTTCAAGTTCGAATGTTGAAATAACTGGCTTCCAGATGTTTCAAAAGATAGGAAGGAAAAAAGGGGAGGAGGGGTTGCACTTTATGATGAAGACACACGTAAATGTTCCGCCAACACCTCAGTTCAAACAAACGTCGACTCAGAATCAGTGTGGGTGAAGGTCCATAAAGGGAAAGACAAACTAACTCAAGGGGTTCTTTACAGGCCACCTAACCTTAGCAGACTGGACACGGGCATATTACTACAAGAGATAGGCAGGGCGAACAGGAACAGAAATGTCTACATAATGGGTTATTTCAAATATAGGAATATATACTGGGAAAGCGTGGTGGGTGATCTACTGTAGAATCCGAGGATTTTCTTTAAAGTACTACAAGATAATTTTCTCAAGCAGGTAGTTACTGAACCTTCCAGAGGGGGTCCTAACTAACAATTATAAAATTATTAATGAGGTGGAGGTTGGTGAGAGCTGGGTTGTAGTGACCACAAGGAGTTTATGTTTAATTTGGATTGGGCGGTAGTCCCTGAGCTCATCCATGTGTTGGTGCCAGAGTTCAAAAGAATCAGTTACAAGGGGCTTAGAAGACACCTTGAGGAAGTAAAATGAGAAGCCTTAGGGTTAAATGGGAGCCATCGATTGGACCGTCGATTGGAATCCGATCTCCAGGAGAACCAAGCAGAAATAACCTAAAATAATTTAGTTAGAGTAATAGTAGAGTGGCAGGGGCAGCATATACCCAGCAACCACTTAGGAAGACAAACAATGACCGAAAATGAATTACCCGTAGGCTAAAAAACGAGGTAGACTTTAAGAGAGGAATTTATAAAAAAGACTAAAGAATAGTAAAACACCCCCCAGGGGTAGGTATGTGGAACTGGACAGGTTGGTAAAGAAAAACACCCTCGTCGTAAATAGGAGCTATGAGAATAGATTAGAAATTGAGGTGAAATGTAATCCCAAGGGCTTTTTTTTAAGATGTATAGGACAAAATCAAGAGAGAAAATTCGACCCTTGAAAGCAAACACAGGCGAGCTCGTGGAAAATTGCGAAAATATGAGCAAAATGTTGAACAACTAATTCGTCTCAGTCTTCACACAAGAGGATCGAACGACCATTCCGGAGAGGGTTCAGGTATAATGTAGGGAGGGATGGAGACAAATTGAGGGATATAATCATCACCAGACAGGTGATGAGATAGATAAATTAAAGAAAAATATATCGCCAGGTACAGACAAAATATTTCCACGAGTTCTAAATTAATGCAAGGAGGTACTCAGTAGCCCACTAACCGATATATTTAAGATGCCCAGCCTATGGAAAGTAGCTAATGTGATGCCAATTTTTAAAAAGGGGGACAGGTCAGCTACTTCTAACTATCGCAGAAGTAGCTTAACATCGGTTATAAGCAAGATACTGGATCCAGGAACATTCGGGATCATCTTGATTCTAAAGAGCGTAGTTTAAATCATTACTCCCAGCATGGGATCACGAAGGGTAGGTCGTGCTTCACAAACCTATTGTCCTTCTACAATAAAGTAATTGAGGCAGTGAATAGAGATGAGAATTATGATATGTATATTAAATCTTCAATTAAGTAAAGAGTTCGACAAAGTTCCTCACCAACAGCTGATGCTTTAATTACACCCATGGAGTGGATGATAAAATTTTGAACTGGATCAGGGTGTGGCTTGGCAATAGAAGGCAAAGAGTGCAAAGCAATGGTAAAAAAAATCCGACTGGGTCTGTGTTATGAGTGGAGTCCCGCTGGGGTCGATATTGGGTCCACTGCTGTCTATCATTTATATCAATGATTTAGACACAGGAATTGGTAGTAATGTCAGCTAGTTCGCGGATCAGGACGCTTGTGTTCTCCAGAATGAAATAGACAGATTGTATGATTGTTCGAGGAAGTGGCAGATGGAGTTCATTGTCGGAAAATGCAGTATCCTGAGTGTAGGTAGAAATAACCCTTCACATAATTATTGCTAAATGACACTCCCTGAGCTGGTCTAGGTGTGAGAAGGATTTAAGGGTCTCAGTGAGCTCTGATCTCCGGCTAAGGAAACAATGCATTCAAGCTAGAAATCGTGCAAACAAGGTACTGGGATTCATTTCAAGGAGCGTGAGCAACAGAAGCCCTGATGTCACCCTCAAGCTATATTTAGCATTAGTGAGAGCTCATCTCGATTTTGCAGCCCAGTTCTGGCCATCTTACTATATAATGGATATCGAAATGTTAGAATCGGTACAAAGAAGGATAACTAAGATGATTCACTTGTTAAGAAACTTTGCCATATGAGGAAAGACTTGAACAATTAAATTTGCATTATCTAGAAGGGCGAGGTAGAGCGGGAGCCATGGGGGGTCAGCCTAGCTGGAAAGCTAAATAATTCAAACCCACATAGCAATGGTCCTTGTGTCTGCCCATGCATGTAACCCTGCATTTTTGGTCCTGATCTGAACATCACGGTAGAGATGGCAGGATGGTCGCAAATGACTCCAATGGACAAGACAAACAACTAATATTCCGACAACATTTGGTTAATGTTAACGGTTTGGTCTGTAAAAATGGTCATAGTTATCTAACTGCCATACAAAAGATGCCATTTGCACTATATTTTTGAACTATGACAATTTTTACAGACCAAACGGTTAACATTGCCAAATGTTGTCGGAAAGTAAGTTGTTTGTCTTGTCCATTGGAGTCATTTGCGACCATCCTGCCATCTCTACTGTGATGTTCAGATCAGGACCATAGTCAGGGTCTTAACTCCTAATAAATGCTATAGGGCTACAACTTTGACATGACCTCATGACCTTTTCCACCACTGCAGGCCCGGCAGACTTCATTTTTCATGCATGGGCTGACACAAGGACCATTGCTATGTGGGTTCGAATTCTTTAGCTTTCCAGCTAGGCTGACCCCCCTGGCTGAGTGGAACAGGCTTGGCAGTCATGTGGTTAGTGCCAATACGATAGGCAGATTCAACAATAGATTGGATAAATTCATGGGTAGTGATGTTAGGTGGTGTTAGGTTCACAGGAGCTGCCTTGCACAGGTCTATTTGCCTCTTGCAGATTCCTTATGTTCTTATGTTCTTATTTGTGTGTATCGCGTTTTATAAGGTGTAGTTTGTTTGTTGTGAAATTTTGAAGGTGTCAAATGTTGTGGACTAGTATTCATAGTTTGAAAGATATAGGCAAATGTTGTAGGAGTTCCGTCAAATGTTGGAGATGCAGTAAGATGTCCTATATATGTGTGTTTAGGCTCTGTAAATAGTGCAGGCAATATTTGTATTTTTAAATAGTATATGGGTCATACGCTGTACAGGCTACACGTATTTCTAAGAAGGGCCTAGAAGGCTCTAGAAACATTTTTTAGTAAAAGTTGGGTACCTGGCTTTGTAACATCATTGGGGCATGCTGAATTCGATTAGCTCTGCAGTAGGAGTAGGTAGGAAGACACCTATCGAACGGGCGTAAGCTACTTCCGGTGAGGATATATGGGAAGCGAGGAGGGTGCTGAAGCCCTTCAAAGACCCTTCCCATGTCCTCACTAACCGTTTCCCTTTTGTCTCATCAACACCAGAGAGTAGTTCAGCATGCTCTCTAAAGACAGATCATCTCTCTTTCTACACCACACTACATTCACACAACATACACGCCTTTTCCAAAAATTTAAAATTCAAAATGGCACATAAACGAACTGCCTTGGAGTCCCCGCCAGGGGGGTTGACCATAAACTCCCCCAGGGAGGACTCCCCTTCTGGCTGCCGATTTGAGAGGTGTCCTGATAACTCCTCAAACCTCCTTCTTATCAATTTCTGCAACATTCGCGGACTTAGTTTTAATTTTCATTCCGTGGAACACCATCTCTCCTCCGCTAAACCTCACCTTCTCTTCCTCACCGAAACACAGGTTTCAGAGGCTATTAACAGCAATCTCTGCTCTGTTCCCTCCTACTATCTCTATCCTAAATTTCAATCCAAAGCTGGATGTTGTGCCTACGTGCGGAATGACATCACATGCTCTCGTGCCCACGACCTTGACTCTTCTGAATTTTCCACCATCTGGCTAAGACTTCATTGTCATTCTATTACTAAATACAGCTGTGCTGTTTATCTCTCACCTAACTCTACTAACTTTGTAAAATTCTTTGACTACTTGAACTCTAAAGTGGAGCACATCTTGACTCACTCTCCCTTCGCTGAAATCTCCATCTTGGGAGATTTCAGTGTTCACCATCAGCTTTGGCTTTCATCCTTTTTTACAGACCAGCATGGTGAACAAGCCTACAACTTTGCTCTCCTCACCGATCTAGAGCAGTTGGTTGACTTGGTTCAGCAACCTACACGTATTCCCGACCGTCTTGGAGACAGGCCCAACATACTAAACCTTTTCTTTACCTCTAACACTTCTGTTTACTCTGTTAAACTGCTCTCTCCGTTGGGCTCCTCCGATCACAACCTTCTTTCTGTGTCCTGTCCTATCGCTCCTGTACATCCTCTGGACCCACCGAAGAGGCGATGTTTCTGGCATTTTGCTTCAGTTCGGTGGGACGACCTGAGGATGTACTTTTCCGATTTTTCGTGGAATGATTACTGCTTCCAGGAGAGAGACCCCTCTGTGTGTGCCCAGTGCATCACAGAGGTGATTGTCTCTGGAATGGAGGCATACATTCCACGTTCTTTCTCTACTCCTCATGCTAAAAAGTCTTGGTGCCTGTTCTCGTGCTATTAAAGATGGAGAGGCAGCTCACAAAAGGTACCAGAGCCTTTGTACTCCAGCTAACCATCATCTTTATATTTCTGCCTGGAACCGTGCCAAATCTATTCTTCAACTTACTAAAAGCTCTTTCATAAATAGAGAATGTCAAAACCTTGCTTTTTCTAATTCTTCCCGTGACTTCTGGCACCTAGCCAAAATATCTCCTCCAATTTCACTTCTTCCTCTTTCCCTCCTCTCCTTAACCCTGACGGCAGCATCGCCGTCTCATCTATCTCTAAGGCTAAACTCTTGGCTCAAACTTTCTGTAAGAACTCCACTCTGGACGATTCTGGGCATATTCCTCCTACTCATTCCCCCTCTGACTCCTTTATGCCTGTTATTAAAATTCTTCATAATGATGTTTTCTATGCCCTCTCTGGCCTCAACTCTCAGAAGGCTTATGGACCTGATGGAGTGCCTCCTATTGTCCTTAAAAACTGTGCCGACATCCTGCCTGGTCAAACTCTTTCGTCTCTGCCTATCAACATCTACCTCTCCTTCCTGTTGGAAGTACGCCTTCGTACAGGCAGTGCCTAAGAAGGGTGACCGTTCCAATTCCTCAACTAACCGCCCAATAGCTTTACTTTCCTGTCTATCTAAAGCTTTTGAATCAATCCTTAACCGGAAGATTCAAAAGCACCTTTCCACTTCTAACCTTCTATCTGATCGCCAGTATGGGTTCCACAAGAGGTGTTCTACTGGCGATCTTCTTGCTCTCTTAACTAACTCTTGGTCATCCTCTGTTAGCCGTTTCGGTGAAACTTTCTCTGTTGCGCTAGACATATCGAAAGCCTTCGATAGAGTCTGGCACAAGTCTTTGCTTTCTAAACTGCCTTCTGTCGGATTTTATCCCTCTCTCTGTTCCTTTATCTCCAGTTTCCTTTCCGGACGTTCTATCTCTGCGGTCACTGTTCTTCCCCTAAACCTATTAAGTGTTCCACAGGGCTCTGTCCTATCACCCACTGTCTTTCTGTTATTCATCAATGATCTTCTTTCCATAACAAACTGTCCTGTTCACTCATACGCCGACGATTCCACTCTGCATTATTCAACTTCTTTCAATAGAAGACCATCCCAACAGAAAGTACATGACTCCAGACTGGAGGCTGCAAAACGCATAACCTCAGACCTTGTTATCATTTCCGATTGGGGTAGAAGGAACCTTGTGTCCTTCAATGCCTCAAAAACTCAATTTCTCTACCTTTTAACTCGACACAATCTTCCAAACACCTATCCCCTATTCTTCGACAACACTCAGCTGTCACCTTCTTCAACACTAAATATCCTCGATCTATCCTTAACTCAAAATCTTAACTGGAAACCTCACATCTCCTCTCTCACTAAATCAGCTTCCTCGAGGCTGGGCGTTCTGTATTGTCTCCGCCAGTTCTTCTCCCCCGCACAATTGCTATCCATATACAGGGGACTTGTCCGCCCTCGTATGGAGTATGCATTTCACGTGTGAGGGGTCTCCACTCACACAGCTCTATTGGACAGAGTGGAGTCTAAGGCTCTTCGTCTCATCAGCTCTCCTCCTCTTACTGATAGTCTTCTACCTCTTAAATTTCGCTGCCATGTTGCCTCTCTTTCTATCTTCTATCGATATTTTCATCCTGACTGCTCTTCTGAACTTGCTAACTGCATGCCTTCCCCCCTCCTGCGGCCTCGCCACACACGACTCTCTGCTCAAGCTCATCCCTTTAATGTCCAAATCCCTTACACAAGAGTTAACCAGCAGCTTCACTCTTTCATCCCTCACGCTGATAAACTTTGGAACGATCTCCCTTCATCTGTATTTCCTCCTGCCTGCGACTTGAACTCTTTCAAGAGGAGGGTATCAGGACACCTCTTCTCCCGAAAATGACCTCTCTTTTTAGTCACTCCTCTGTACTTTGTTCAGGATCAGTAAGTAGCGGGCTTTTATTTTTCGTTATTGTTTTCTTTTTTTTTCGCGCCCTTGGGCTGTCTCCTTTTCTGTAAAAAAAAAAAAAGCTGAGTTTTGAGTTTAGGATCATCTGCTAACATAGATAAAATGGCTGCCAAAATGACAACTTTGTGCACTTTCGTGGGAGTGGCACTTTTATGTAATATAAATAGATGCATACTGTTCACATGTACGTATAATTCCACTGAGCAAATGATCAAAGGTACCGGCTCAGAAACTCGTAAAATGCCAAAAAACGAATAGTATGCTTATTAGCTTCCGCCATTATCCCAAGAAGATCTACCGTAACTCTGTTATTATGGATGCAAACCTGATGAATAAGATGTCTATTTCTACGTTATGAGATGTCTAGACCTATATTTTGAGGGTCAAGGATAATGACTTAGAGCCGCTTTCACAGTCATTTTGTTTGTTTTGATCGTTACGAATGGCGGCGATCGCCGCTATAGTATTTCCACGTAAAAGTGGTCTATGGGATAGTGGCTGCTGCGGGGTTAGCCTAGCACCGCACCTTGCCACACATTCTCAACATCTTTCGTTTCATCTGCAGCCGCCACTACCCCATAAGCCAGATTCACGTGGAAAAACTATAGCGGCGATCCCCGCCATTGGTAACGATCAAAACAAACAAAGTGACTGTGAAAGCGGCCCTAAGACATATCTGCATTCTGCAGCATATTCTTAAATGTTTACAGGATTACAGATATTTATACATAAAATATTAAAGTTGAAGTTGCTATAGTCCGACGTAACTATGAAGTCAGTTTGTGCGGGGCCCGCTCGAGGAGTTCCCTGGCCAAGGGCTGCGCTTCAATGAGGTTCGGGCTCCTTCTAAACTGACTTCAGATTTGTGTCGAACTATAGTCTATAATCATAAATATCCATCATTGCTTCTTATATAACTAACTAATGGGGAGCATACTCCCTGGGGCTCGTCCCTTCACTCACTTGCCGTCCATACTCCGGCGATCCCTACGAGCAAGCTCCCATGCAGCTGTCCTATCCATCCCAATTGCTTCCCGGCAGAATCGGCTGAATTGCCCCATCCTTGAGTTACGTGGGCGTCCCCTTGGTCTCCTCCACTCAAGGTTGTTCCGTACAGAAACAACCCTTTCAGTAGGATTGACAATACATTACTTCTTATATAGGCAAATTATAATGAAAAATGTTCACACTGATCTAAGATTTGCTATGTTTGTTTGTTTGTTTTAGTAAATAAGCAGTTTCATTTATGGCAACCAAAAGTTAACAAAGTGTAAATAGCATACATCAGTCCATCTAGTCTCTTTTTTGTCCTACTAAACAAAGTTCCGTCATGTTGTAACGTGGACAATTTTCAGTCATCAAAAACAGATTTTAGGAATGTTTAACATCTATCTTATAGTCAAATCACATTGTATTCGTGCAAGGGGTCTAATCATCAATCTTGCTACCATGCACACATTGATGTGGAACAACCCGGATTTCGGGAATGTGCAATGTCGTCTTGCATTGTTCACAACATCCACAGGCTACCATCTCGAGGCAACTGTCTCGAATGAGACTCATTGCCATCAGTATGTTCTGAAGTCACGATTTCCCAGTCTCCCTCCCATGTCATTGGGAGCATGGAGCTCAGGTGTGGGGCGGTAGGCATTTCTCCATAGCATCTCTTGATAGTGCAGCTGATCTCATCAAAAAGAAACGGAGCGCATTACTTGTTGGGGCCATGGCTTATGGTTTCCCCGTCTTGGAGAACAATGAATTGCGTACTGCATCAACAGAGTCTTCTCTGTGTACATTGTATATTCTGCAGATGAATCTTTCTGGATATGTAATGGTTTCCTTTGTGAGTTCACCAATGCCCAAGTTCTTCAGCAGTTCATAGTGCTCTTCGAAGACCTTCCATGATGATCGTTTGGTATGATCACGAGGTAGGAGATGGTGTCACGTCCCGTCAGTGCGTGAAATGCTGGAAAGGATACCTCTAATCCTCTTGGTAATTTGTTGAAAACTGCACAAGTTGGTACAGTCACAGCCAATCCACTCGTAGACGAAAGGTTGGGCAGGAGGCAGATTTCCCACTTCCTCAGCCTTTCCCTTAAAGACCATTCAAGAGTCTACCACCACGACCCCTCCCCACCCCCTCCTCCCCCTCCTACACACACTTGCAAATCCTGTTGGTGTTTATTGAGTGCTCAAACTGCTAGTTGGTCCACGGGTAAAGGAAAAAACAATACCCGTCAAGGTTACTTTATTGCAAAAATTACACAAAGTCATTGGGATAGACAAAACACAAAAGAGACGTTATTGTGTGTATATACATTTATGTGGATGTTGTGTAGTGTAAATGACATTGGGATGTTGGTGTATGTGGTGTGCAATATGTGTGTGAGATCTGTAGCAGGACGTGGACAAACAATTGAAGATTAACATTTAACGATTAAGATAAACAATGAGGACGCCACGGGGACAACAGGGAGCACAGGACAGGGCAACGATGAAAGCATTAATGACGAATTAAGAGTCTGTGCTGCCACACCATTTTCTATGAGTCACCGGGAAGAGCACGCAACCGTTTCAGCGGTGGCTTGCTACAATCCCAGGAGAGAATAAGAAGAGTGTGGATTAAGATGGGAAGGCAGAAAACAGCGAGAGAGAGAGAGAGAGAGAGAGAGAGAGAGAGAGAGAGAGAGAGAGAGAGAGAGAGAGAGAGAGAGAGAGAGAGAGAGAGATTTACATAGAAAATCAAATCACACAGACCCCATGGTCCAGACTAGGTGATCTGTCCTTAAACCAAAGTGATTATACATTAATCAGAAGGTTCCAAAACAACTCTAGTTAATATTAAGTTTAAGGAAGTGTCAGTCAAGTTTGTTTTTAAAGGAGTCAATCGTGTTACACTGGACCACTAAAGGTGGGAGCTTATTTCATTCTCACACTATAACGTTGGTGAAGAAATATTTGGTGCAGTCTGAATTTACTTGTCTACATTCGCAGAGTGTCAGCGATCATAAACAATTTTGATTTGTCCACATTCGTAAATCCATTAACTTCTTTAAAATATCCGACCAGTTTTCCTCGGAGGCGATGTTTCTCAAGAGCGAACATATTAAGGGTGGAAAGCCTCTCGTCGTAGTTTTTTTTTTTTTTTTTTTTACGTGTACGCCTGTAGCGCCGGTAGGCTCTCTTGAGGGGCCTGGATGGCAGTCGGCCCCAGTCCGTCATGGCGCAGGCAGGTGTTATTTTATTGTGGCGCCATCTTCTTTGCGCAAGGAAGGGATCATTTTTTTTTCCCGACGTTGAATACCTTCTAATTTAGCAATGTCCTTTGCATGGTGGGGAGACCAAAACCTTACCACATATTCCAATTGAGGTCGGACTAAACTATTGTAGAGCGGAAGTATTACTTTTTAATTTTTTTTAATAAAAAGTTTCTTTTAATGAAGCCCAACATTCTGTTCCATTTATTTGCTGCATCAATGCATTGCTGTGAGAATTTAATGGTTGACGCGATTTTGACGCCCAAGTCCTTGACGCATTGAACGTTTTTGTGTCTGACGCCGCGCATTTCGAAATCGAACTTCTTATTCTTGTTCAAACTTGAAGGACCTGGCATTTATCTACAAAACGGCATCTCTCATCTATCAGACCAGGCTGAGATTGTATGCAAATCCTCTTGAAGGCTTTGTCTTCGTCAGTGAGAGCCGAGTTACCAATCTCTGTGTCGTCTGCAAATTTACTAATCCACATCCATCCACATCCACATCGTTGACGTAAATAATGAAGAGCACTGGGCCAAGAACCGAGCCCTGACGGACGCCACTAGTGACCGGCGGCCACTCTGAGTTAACCCACACCAAAGTGTCCTTTTCCACCTTCTGGTCCTTGCGCTTCCTATTCGACACATTCCTGTATTTTCGGGTCATTCGTTCGTGGGTTTCCCGAATGATGCGGTGTGCAACCGTAACATCGTCTTCCTCTCCGTCTACGGCAGGGAGGCGGGTACCAACCGTTCGGGGTGCGTGTCGTGAAAAGAAAGCGTAGTATGGTTGCTGGCCAGTACTGGTGTGGACAGCCGCATTTATAGTGGCCTGGCACGTCTGGAGAGGTCGTGGCCGCGTAAGGGATGACCCTGGCACAACGCAGCCAGGATTGAATTGAGTGTGCGATGCATGCTCTCCGTGACTGCATTTCCAGCGGGGTGGTAGGGGGTAGTGTAGTGCAGCGTTATGAGGTGTCGCTGGCAGAAGCCCTGGAAGGCGTTCGAAGTAAACTCGCCCCCGTTGTCCAGGACGACTCCCTCAGGCGTCCCATAGTCAGCCACATACTCTCCTAGAGCCTCCACCACTTGGTGTGTGTGCTTAGAATTAAGGGGGTAGAGTTTGACGAACCGATTATAATGATCAATGATGGTGAACATATATCGGTATCCCTGACTTCCCGCTTTCAGGTCAATCAGATCGACTCCTACTCTTTCCAACGGTTTCCCCACTGAAGGTAATTCCCGCCAGGGCTGCTGTAATCCTTAACCCTTAAATCGTTGGCAAGTTGGACATTGTTTTACATAATTACAGACCTCTACCTTCAAGTTGCACCAATAGAATAACTTTTCAGCCTTTTTGATAGTTTTCCTTTGTCCTAAATGAGCTGATATTTCGTGAGCGTGTTGTAAAGCTTCGGTCTTTTTAAACTGTGAGGTACTACCAGGGTGTAATGTATGCCTCCATCAATTGTTTCCCTAGCATAGAATAAAATTTCATCCATTATTGCAAATTGCTGCATGATGGTTTTACGATAATGTTTGGCAGGGATAGAATCTCCTTCCAGGTATTCAATTAATTCTCTCCATTTTACTTCTTCTCTGTGACGTTCTTTAAAAACTGATTTGGGAAGACCTAGGAATGTGGTTGCGGGAGTACGTTGGATGATTCGCACTGGCCTTGAAAGTTGGTCGGCCACAATGTTATACTTCCCCTTTAAATGCTGTATTTCATAATTATATTCTCTCATTTCTAAGATCCAGCGGTTCATTCTCGCGGATTTGGTCTTTCTTTTAAAAATACTGGTAAGGGGTTGATGGTCGGCTGCTATGGTGAATCTAGTACCCCACAAATAATGGTGAAACTGCCGATAGGTAAGCAAGACCGCTAGTGCTTCCTTGTCAGTGGCGGAGTATCGGCACTCAGTGGGGCTGAATTTCTTCGAGAAACAGCCGAGAGGTTTGGTGACTCCATCAGGTTGGATCTGACCTATTACTACATGGGTGTTACTGGCATCGGTGGTTATTATGAAGGGCTGGTTAGTTTGCGCTCTGGCTGGTACTGGCGCATTGGCAAGTCATACCTTAAGTGTTTCGAAAGCCGTTTGACATTGTTCATTCCAACTGAAGCTTTCCTTGGCCCGAGTGAAGTTAGTGAGAGGGGCGGCTATTTTTGCAAAGTTATTTATATGTTTTCCATAGAAACCGGCCATTCCGAAGAATCTTCTTACTTCTTTTACTTTAGTTGGGGGTTTCATTCCTAGGATAGCTTCTACATTCTTAGGATTAGGTCGGCTGCCCTCTTTCGAGATCTTGTATCCTAGGAATGTGACTTCTTTTTTTCCCAAGTTTGCATTTACTTAAGTTTAGTTTGACGCCATTCTCAGTGAGTAGGGAAAAGACCTTTCTTAGTCGGCTTGTTCGGGTAAAAAAATCTGGTGCTCAAGTGATTAAATCGTCCAAGTAGTTTTTAATCCAGCCTTCTTTAAGCAGGGGAGTCAGAACGGTAGCTATATGGCGAGAGAAAATCGCAGGGGAGCAGCTTAAGCCAAATGGTAGTCGCCTAAATCTATACAATGTGACTCCATCACTGAAGGTGGTAAGGTCCCTGCTGTTTTCATCTAATAAAATTTGAAAATAGGCCTCACGCATGTCAAGGGTGGAATAAAATTGCTGGCCCGCTGCTTGTTCTACTAGCTCTTCCAGTCTGGGCAAGGGATAAATATCAGTACTAAGATGCGTGTCAACGTGTCGGTAGTCCAGACACATCCTCTTACTACCATCAAGTTTATTTACTAAGACTATGGGTGAAAGCCATGCAGATGTTGATTTCTCAATGATCTCCCTATTTTCCATGTCTTGTAACATTTCCGCTATCACGGTCTTGGTTTGCTCAGGGTAACGATATATAGGGCCGCGACTTGGTCTCGGGTCGGCTACATCAATTTTCGCAGGGGGGCCTGCCATTAACCCCAATACACTTTTATCCAGAATAAAAAGTTCTGTGTGGTCTAGAATCGCTGAATTTAGTTCTTCCCTTTGGTCACGAGTAAGGTGGTCCCATTCCTGTTGTTTTATTATTTATGTCAATCGTTGTGATCTGCTACCTTGGGTGTTCACTTGATCGGTGGTTTGGAGGAGGTCGTTCTGAATCTCCCGGGTGTTTCGAATAACTTCACCGCCTTATTCGCATGGTTTGGTTCGTCTTCATATGAACCTAATAACGTTCCCGTTTTAAATCCCTTTACTGCCTCTGTGTTGTTAACGAAAGGAAGGTAGATGGTGTTTTGATCATTTACTTTGGTTAAGAACGGTAAACTGTTGTGACTTATATAGGGTTGAGGATGAACCAGCAAGGTAGTGTTTGGGCTTTCCTTCACCTGGATAGGGATAAATTGTGAAGTATAGGGCTCCATATAAAGAGGTTTAGTGAGATTTACCCCTTTGAGGATATCGCCTTGGGTTATGGGCGGGGGAATCCTTCGTATTCTCTCTACCTTTCCTTTCTGTCGTCTTATGTGACCCACTGCGTAAGAAGCATTACCCCATATTATCTCGTCCAATTTTCCATTCCATTGAAAAGGAGCCGTCCCGATTATGTCAGTACCCAGCAGTAGCTGTGCATCAAGGTAACTATTTGGGACTACTGGAACCCATTGTTTGTGTACAATACTGTACATGATCGTTACCCACCCCGACTTCCAACCAAACCATGCCAATAACTCGGAGAGGGGAACCCGTGACGCCTTGTAAACTAGGTATTTTGTGTCATTTATATATTTCACTCCCTAGTTTATTCGCAGCCGATTCTTTGAAAAGGGTATGACCACTAACCGTGTCTACCACTGCTCTCATGATTTTACTGTTGATAGCCAAACTGATGATAGGTGAGGTGTGTCCCTGTGCAAGTCATGTTCGGCTGGTTGATTGACCCGGGCAATTTTTATTTCCACGCCAGCACCCGCTCTTCTTGCAATCAAAGCAAGTTCCACGCGCCAGTTTCCGCCAACACTTTAAGAAAATGTGTGTGTGACCGACACAATGAGCAATACCGTTCTGGTCGTGGCTGACGGTTTGAGGTTTGTAATTGTCCTATCCGTTCAGTTAAGTCCCTAATCTGTCTTTTGAATTGTTCTATCTCTGAGGATTCACTGGATGTATCATTTGGTTTAGGCGTCTTGTTAGGGTTGGGTGGACGGTTCGCAGGTGGTGATTCAGTGGTCGTTTTCCTCTCTATAATTATATAGAGAATGCGTGGGTAGCTTCTAGCTACTGGCGCTCATGTTCCACCCTATCAATGAACTTATTCAAGGGATAGTCCTCATCCAGGCATCCTTCTAATGTAGCCCTCGATTCGGGAGTCAAGCCGTGCCACAGTTTCCTTTTGATTGCCTTGTCACGATTGCGCAGTTTATCTCGGGCGAACCGCGTTTCCAGAATGGCATATTGGCAAATGAAATTATTAGTAATGGCCTGCGGTGACGACGCCCAGTCATATTTTAGGGAGTCTATTTCTTGCCAAGCTCTATCAAAATTTACATCGGTGGAGAACTCTGTTTTTAATAACTTTAAGATCTTCCCAGGTGATATTGGGTTTGATGGTTGTGAATGAGAGCTGCTAGATTTTTTTTTTTCAGAGCTTACTCGTCCTTTGGCTACTTGCACCCTTCTCAGATCATTGTCGCTAATTTGCTCGACTAACTCGAAAAATATTTGGAGCTGTGTTGTCGCATTGAGCCCTTGTAATTGGTTAATTAAGCTCCAGAATGGAATGTCTCGCGGTTTGGTATTCCCTGTGAATGGTCGTGGGGAAGTTAGTAACTGCGCACCAAGCCTTTGAATAACTTCGTTTTGCCGGGTTAACACATCCTTGAGGCAATCTACTTCCTGCTCTAAGGCATCGATATCCCTGGCAAGCCGCCTATCGGGCGCTGGGTCTTGTTCTGGCGGGGGTTTGTTTTCTACTAATTAATTATATGAACCCCACCGTCGCGGTAGTGGCTTCTCCTCAATTTTTACAATTGGACTTCTCACGATGGGTGAGATGTAGTTCAGGGGTCACAGGTTGAGGCTCGATCCTTGTTTTACCTTCGGTACGGGTGTACGCTCTAGTACCCTGCTACCATCTGTACCTACACCTCCCTCATCAGAGTCCTCTTCTCCCATGAATCCCTTTATCTGAATTTTTCCTCGACTCTTATTCGACCGGCTTCGCTCCAATGTACTCCGTCCTCCGTTAGTTCTTCCACAAATTGCTGGCTGTTACAATGAATGTTCTGCACGTAAAGTTTCTTCTTTATTCTGTTATTAATACCGCACTGAATTATTTTATATTGTTCATGAGAAAGGTTTCTGGGTTGGAGTCTAGGTTCAACTTGAAACACATACACCACAGCCTGGCAGTTTTCCTCTATCGCGTAACAAATATCTTTGATGTGGTTGAAGACAATTTCTGGGTCAGTACTACTGGTGATGTCGTTACATCCGATCCACAAAATGGTCAAATCGTGCTCCCACTCGAGCACTTCATTCATACATGAACTTCAAAAAATGAGTGAGCTTTGGCCCCAGAGGCACAAAAAATCCTTACCTGTGCTCCAGGAAAGTTAAATTGTTTGGGAATTTGACTATGGCCTACCAAAGCTAATTTCCACATGGTCTGTGATTAGTAGGCACTTTTATGCAAACAATGATGAGTGTCCCGCCGCTTATGCCACTAGTGTATTGCCTTCGGCATCGTTCCTCTATATGTTATCTTACTAACATGTGTGCTTCTTAGTTGTTGGGGGTTAAGCATCACAAAGGTTAAATTGTGAGGTTTATTGTCTTAGTGATTTCTGTTAAGCAACACAAAGGTTAAATTATCATGAAGTTTATTCACATTCTGTTGGTAATGGTAGCGGGCTTTACTAAAGTTAATTATCAATATTATTGACAACTTATATTCTATTGGTAATGGTAGCGAGCTCTACTGAAGTTATTTAATAATACTGATTACAACTCATCATTCCCTTTACCATTCAAGGGCATACTCCTCACAGATATATAAAAAAATATTATATATATATATATATATATATATATATATATATATATATATATATATATATATATATATATATATATATATATATATATATATATATATATATATATATATATATATATATATATATATATATATATATATATATATATATATATATATATATATATATATATATATATATATATATATATATATATATATATATATATATATATATATATATATATATATATATATATATATATATATATAGACATATGGAGTAGGTAGGAAGACACCTACCGAACGGGCGCAAGCCACTCCCGGTGAGGTATATATGGGAGCTGAAGCCCTCCAAAGACCCTTCCCATGTCCTCACTAACCGTTTCCCTATTGTCTCACCAACACCGGAGAGTAGTTCAGCATGCTCTCTAAAGACAGATCCTCTCCTTATCCACACCACACTACACTCTCACAACATATACACCTTTTCCCAAAATTAAAATTTCAAAATGGCGCACATACACCAAGCCTCGGAGTCCCCGCCTGGGGGGGGGACCACAAATTCCCCCAGGGAGGACTCCCCTTCTGGCTGCCGACCCGAGAGGTGTCTTGATAACTCCTCGAACCTCTTTCTTCTCAATTTCTGCAACATTCGCGGTCTTCGCTCTAATTTTCATTCTGTGGAACATCATCTCCTCCTCTAAACCTCACCTTCTCTTCCTTACCGAAACACAGGTTTCTGAGGCTACTGACAGCAATCTCTACTCTGTTCCCTCCTACTATCTCTATCCTAAATTTCAATCCAAAGCTGGATGTTGCGCCTACGTGCGCAACGACATCACTTGCTCTCGTGCCCACGACCTTGACTCTTCTGAATTTTCCACCATCTGGTTAAGGCTGGTTTACACGGACGACAGTTTTGCCACGACATGCCACGACAAATGTCGTGACACAAGCTGGGCACGAGAAGGCCACGAGAAAAGTTGTCGCGCATCTATCGTGCCCTTGTCGTGCGCCCGTGCAGGTCGCGACAATTGCTTTTACACGAAAACGGGCCACGACAAAGGGGCACGAGGGGCGTTTCAGGTGGCACGAGGCTGCCACGACAGTTCATCTTCTGCCACGACGGGCCACGAGGTGTCGTGCCCTTGTCGTGAAGGGGCTACGAGGTGGCACGACAGAATGGGCACGACAGATTTAACATTTTTCTCGTGGCACTGTCGTGACCAAATATTGAGCATGTTCAAATTTTTTCGGGTTGTCGCGACAAGGCCGCGGGGTGGCACAACAAAGTCACGAGGAGTCCACGGGCTGCCACGACAGTTGTATTTACACGGACACGAGGTGGCATGACAGTTTGTCGTGGCATATCGTGGCAAAACTGTCGTCCGTGTAAACCAGCCTTTAAGACTTCACTGTCATTCTATTACTAAATACATCTGTGCTGTTTATCTCTCACCTAACTCTACCAACTATGTAAAATTCTTTAACTATTTGAATTCTAAAGTGGAGCACATCTTGACCCACTCTCCCTTCGCTGAAATCTCCATCCTAGGAGATTTCAATGTTCACCACCAGCTTTGGCTTTCATCCTCTTTCACTGACCATCCTGGTGAACAAGCCTACAACTTTGCTATCCTCAACGACCTAGAGCAGTTGGTCCAGCACCCTACACGTATTCCTGACCGTCTTGGAGATCGGCCCAACATTCTAGACCTCTTCCTTACCTCAAACCCTTCTGCTTATTCTGTCAAACTATTCTCTCCGTTGGGCTCCTCCGATCACAATCTTATTTCTGCATCCTGTCCTATCGCTCCTGTACACCCTCTGGACCCACCGAAGAGGCGATGCTTCTGGCATTTTGCTTCAGCTCGGTGGGACGACCTGAGGATGTACTTTTCCGATTTCCCGTGGAATGATTATTGCTTCCAGGATAGAGACCCCTCTGTGTGTGCTCAGCGCATCACAGAGGTGATTGTCTCTGGAATGGAGGCATACATTCCTCGTTCTTTCTCTACTCCTCACGCTAAAAAGCCTTGGTTTAATCACGTTTGTTCTCGTGCTGTCAATGATAGAGAGGTAGCTCACAAAAGATACCAGAGCCTTCAAACTAATGCTAATTGTGAACTTTACATTTCTGCACGAAATCGTGCCAAATCTATTCTCCGACTAACCAAAAATTCTTTCATTAATAGAAAATGTCAAAACCTTGCTTTCTAACTCTTCCTGTGACTTCTGGCATCTAGCCAAAACATCTCCTCCAACTTCACTTCTTCATCTTTCCTCCACTCTCAGTTCTGACGGCAACACTGCCGTCTCATCTATCTATAAGGCTGAACTCTTCTCTCAAACTTTTTCTAAAAACTCCACTCTGGACGATTCTGGGCATATTCCTCCTACTCATCCCCCCTCTGACTCCTTTATGCCTGTTATAAAGATTCTTCAAAATGATGTTTTCTATGCCCTCTCTGGCCTCAATCCTCAGAAGGCTTATGGACCTGATGGAGTGCCTCCTATTGTCCTTAAAAACTGTGCCTCCGTGCTGTCACCCTGCCTGGTCAAACTCTTTCGCCTCTGCCTGTCAACATCTATCCTTCCTTCTTGCTGGAAGTATGCCTTCATACAGCCTGTACCTAAGAAGGGTGACCGCTCCAATCCCTCAAACTACCGTCCTATTGCTTTACTTTCTTGTCTATCTAAAGCTTTTGAATCAATCCTTAACCGGAAGATTCAAAGCACCTTTCCACTTCTGACCTTCTGTCTGATCGCCAGTATGGGTTCCGCAAGGGCGTTCTACTGGTGATCTCTAGCCTTCTTAACTGACTCTTGGTCATCCTCTCTTAGCCGTTTCGGTGAAACTTTTGCTATTGCGCTGGACATATCAAAAGCTTTTGATAGGGTCTGGCACAAATCTTTGCTTTCTAAACTACCCTCCTACGGTTTCTATCCTTCTCTCTGTACCTTTATCTCCAGTTTCCTTTCTGACCGTTCTATTTCTGCCGTGGTAGACGGTCACTGTTCTTCCTAAATCTATTAACAGTGGTGTCCCACAGGGTTCTGTCCTATCTCCCACTCTTTTTCTGTTGTTCATTGATGATCTTCTTTCCAAAACGAACTGTCCTATCCATTCCTACGCCGATGATTCCACTCTGCATTATTCAACTTCTTTTAATAGAAGACCCAACCTTCAGGAACTTAACGACTCAAGGCTGTAGGCTGCAGAACGCTTAGCCTCAGACCTTACTATTATTTCCGATTGGGGCAAGAAGAACCTGGTGTCCTTCAACGCCTCAAAAACACAGTTTCTCCACCTATCCACTCGACACAATCTTCCAAACAACTATCCCCTATTCTTTGACAACACCCAGCTATTACCTTCCTCAACACTAAACATCCTCGGTCTATCCTTAACTCAAAATCTCAACTGGAAACTTCATATCTCATCTCTTACTAAATCAGCTTCCTCGAGGCTGGGCGTTCTGTACCGTCTCCGCCAGTTCTTCTCCCCTGCACAGTTGCTGTCCATATACAGGGGCCTTGTCCGCCCTCGTATGGAGTATGCAGTATGAGTATGAGTGGGGGGGCTCCACTCACACAGCTCTTCTGGACAGAGTGGAGGGTAAGGCTCTTCATCTCATCAACTCTCCTCCTCATACTGATAGTCTTCTACCTCTTAAATTCCGCCGCAATGTTGCCTCTCTTTCTATCTTCTATCGAAATTTTCACGCTTACTGCTCTTCTGAATTTGCTAACTGCATGCCTCCCCTCCTCCTGCGGCCCCGCTGCACTCGACTTTCTACTCATGCTCATCCCTATACTGTCCAAACCCCTTATGCAAGAGTTAACCAGCATCTTCACTCTTTCATCCCTCACGCTGGTAAACTCTGGAACAATCTTCCTTCATCTGTATTTCCTCCTGCCTACGACTTGAACTCTTTCAAGAGGAGGGTATCAGGACACCTCTCCTCCCGTATTTGATCTTCCTTTTGGCCACCTCTTTTGTTTCTTTTTTAGGAGCAGCGAGTAGCGGGCTTTTTTTTTTATTATTGTTTTCTTTTTTTGTGTGCCCTTGAGCTGCCTCCTTTGTTGTAAAAAAAAAAAAAAAAGGCGCGTGAGCAGTGGTCCACTGATCAGCCAACTGGAGGGCTTCATCCAGACTGGACACTTTACGTTCCTTCAGGAACATACGGGCTTCTGCGGAAAGAGAGGAGGTAAATTGGTCCAATAACATAAACTCTCTCAGATACCCGTAGTGCTCAGGGACGTTGCAGGACTTTAACTAATAAATCAAAGAGTCTGCCTAGATGGATGGAGAATTGTTGAAAGTTTTCCCCGACCCTTATCCTTGCACGTCTGAAGTCCGATCTGTAGGCGTCTGGGGTTTTATTGAAGCCTTTCAACAAGCCTTTTTAAGGAAGTCATAATCCTTTGTAATTTCTGGCGAGAGAAGTATAAATTTCTACAGGCTTACCAGGCCAACAACGTAGGTGTCCTTGGAGATGTTTAGTAACTCTGCCACTTGCTCAAACCTTATGAAGTAGGAAGTGATGTCTTCTCCATCCGTATACGTCGGTAGTCTTGGCCTGGCTACCGGGTCGGCGAAGTGGAGAGTACCAAAGGATGGTACCCCGTGGATGGCTCGAGCTTGAGCTAACTCGGTCTCAGTCCGGAGCTTATCACGGTCAAACTATCTTGCCTCTCTGTCAGCAAGCAGCTGGTGTTCCCTTGCTTCTTTCTCGGCCTGCAGCTCGGCTTCCCTTGCTTCCTTCTCGGCTTGCCTTGCTTCTTTCTCTTTTTCTGCTTCTAGCTTGAGTAGTGAAAGTTCTCTGTCCTTAGCTCGATCCCCTCTTGCCGCATTTTGCCTGGAGATAACATAATGGCCAATGTCACTCCCCGCTAGTCCGAGACACTCGGCTTTCTTCTTTAAGCTCTCAGTAGAGACGTCCGCCATCCCCACTTGAAAGAAGACTATTACTAGGCAGCGAGCAAAACAGCCGTAAACAACGAGCAAAACAAAACAACGAGCCACTGATACTCTAAAGTAATCTAGTGGCAAATCAACCAAAGTTTGGTTCAGAGGCTAGAGGAACTAGTCGCACCTAGCTTACAGTACTCAACAATGGAGGGATCCAGAACCCGCACCAATAAGAGCACAAACAATATCAAAAGACTACTGACTGACGTCACAGAGAATTAAGTCTCAAAATAGTCAACCATGAAGGTCAAGAGGACCGACAACAAACAAAACTCGGCAACAACTACTTACTTCTGGGCATAGAGACAGCAAGTAGCGGTAACTACCTCGACTAACTTGTCACCGATCCAATAGAGCTACCACCATTCAGAGATTAGCATTAATCCTGGAGAGGTCGCCACAATGTAAAGGTTATGTCAGGGGTTACCTATGCTGAGAGTGGAAGCCAAACAACTGATAAGGGACACCAGGTTTAATCACAAATAAGGGCGGTGCTCCTTGGGAGGACAGCAACGACGGCGGGAGACAGCCGGAGCAGGACTGCAAGGGGATGTTGACCTCCGATCCCTTCAGGTAGACGGAGGCAGACGTCGGGTACGGTTCCAACACACCTCACGGGACGGTGACACAGTTCGTCCGCTTCCGGCTTGTAAGGCAGGTGGAAGACGCCCTCTCGGTCTTGCAGGAGACGCAGGTAACGGTCGACGGCGTAACAGGTCCACCGCTGTCAGCTCCCCGAAGTGCCCAGCCGGTCGGTTCACCGGCGGAATCGTCCCTCTAGACAGGAGACGATAAGGGACTGCCAACCCTGCTCAACCCAAGGCAGGAGTGTGGAGTCGAGAGTGGGTCAGTCCAATCTGCCTTGGTGACGAGCAGGAGAATCCATGTCACCTTCGTTGAAGTCGTGGAGTAGCGAGGCGGTGAAGGAAGCCTCGGAGCGTGTCGGCAGACTCGCTTCCACATCCACGTTCGTTGAAGCCGGGAGGAGCGTGGTGGTGAACGAAGCTACGGAGCTAGTCGGCAGCTTCGATTCCTCACGAAGTAATGATGAGGTTGATCCAAACCTTGGTCCTGACAATATATATATATATATATATATATATATATATATATATATATATATATATATATATATATATATATAATCATACGGCAAATCCTACATAAATATTGGCTTTTCTCTGACCAGACCTCACGAACGCGTTGCGTACGTCATGGGGATGACGCCTAAGGCGGTGAAGATGGTGGTGAAGCGCGGCAACTCGTCTCGGGTCTCGGCCTGAGACAGCGGCAGTACCCCCAGCACCGTCAGTCATCGATAACTTCACTGTGGGCACCATTCGTCGCTTCGTTCACGGCATGTTCGCTGCCAAGCAATATTTCACGGTCGGCACGCTGACGGAGAATCTGAAGAGGCCTGGAATCGTCTCGGAATTTACCTCGGAGACGTCGGTGTGGCGGCTCCTGCACAACATGGGATTCCGGTACAAGACTTCTCAGTGCAAGGTCTACGGAAGGAAGGAATCCCTAGACATCGTTTGCCGTCGGACCGACGCTCTTCGGGCTCTGCAGCGCCACAGAGAAGAAGGGAGGGAGGTGGTATATCTCGACGAGACATGGTTCACCACCAGGATGAACCACAGCAGGGAGTGGATGAACACCACGCAGGCTGTCACCAGTGACAATTATAGTCGGCAGATAACGCCTGGGGAAGGGGAACGATTCGTGGTGGTCGCAGCTGGCACGGCCAGTGGCTTCGTAGAGGGCCAAGAACACCAGCGGCGACTACCATGACGAGATGACGGCCGACCTGTTCCTCCGCTGGCTGACAACGCAGCTCCTCCCGTCGCTGACCGAGCCATCGGTTCTGGTGCTGGACAATGCGCCTTTCCACAACAAGCTGACTGCGGAGAGTCGCTGTCCCACTACAGCGACCAAGAAATCTGACCTAATCAACTGGTTGGAGAAACGCAGACTCCCCGTCCCACCTGGCGCTATACGACCTGAGCTGCTGCTCATCTGCCACCAAAGCCGGCCAAAGCCCCAATACACGGTGGACATCATCCGTGAGTGGGGCCACGAGGTCGTCCGTCTGCCACCTGCCCACCCAGAGCTCAATGCTATCGAGCAGGTGTGGGGGTGCAAGAAGCGCCACGTGCGTTCTTCGCTGCAACGCTTCACCAGGGTGGACCTGCAGACCAGACTAGCTGAAGCCAGGCTTTGTGCCACCCAGGAGGTGTCGGCGGCTGCTGTGCGACGATCCCGAGACTTCGAGGACTGGTACTGGACGTCGGACAACAGCCACGAGCCTGTGGGACCCATAATTGTTGACCTCGCCAACGATGAGGAAGACACAGAAGACCTGTACCTCGATAGTGATGGTGAATAAAAGTTAACGTATGCTAAGTATGTTATTGTTTACATCATTTGTATGCTTATCATATTTCTAGCTTTTGTCGCCGGGTATATTCTTCGTGTAATCTCTGAACCAGAAGTACACAGCATTAGATGAGGCCGATTAGCGTCACATAACTTCAATTTTACTTCAGGGGCCGTATCCTCGTCAACTAAACTACTAAATTCTAAACTTGGTATTAACTTTCGACTTTACTATTAACTTCACTCTCAAAGTGTATCCTCACCAACTATTACCCTAATACCTACTATTAACTTCGGTATTAACTTGGGAGTGCTGGCGAGGACTTCTAAACACTTAATAGGAAAGTTAATAGTAAATCCCAGACCCAGACCCATATCAACATGGCCGCCGGAGTTCCTCGCCCAGCCCAACTCCGCAATTTAGAGTTCGAAAGGACTCTTTGGAACTGTATAACGATAGTGAACTTGTCAAGAGATACATATTAGACCGTGCAGGAATGGAATATGTGACTGATTTATCCAGTTCAAAGATTCCCTCACCCCGGGGTTGACAGTGATTTTGACTTAGAGATACTTGGCTACAGGAAAAATGCTGCAGTGTTCAAGTGATGAGTTTGGGGTAAGCCAGAGTAGTGTAAGCAGGGTGATTGCGGAAACTCTGGCCGCCCTCAGTGCCCCGTAGGTAGTCGGGAGGTTTATCCAGTTTCCCCTTGATAGGACGGAGATCCGTGAAAAGCAAGCAGAATTTTACCAACTTGCCGGTGTTGTGGGAGTGATAGACTGCAACCATGTGAAAATAATGGCACCAAAGGAAAACGAAGTAGTTTATGTGAACAGAAAAAAAAAAAAAACTTACATGGCGTGAGCATACAATTAGTGTTTGATGCCTTTGTTATTGATTAAAATGTGAAATATTTGAGTTAAGGAAAACGAAACATGGGAAAAAAACTTTTATTTGTAGCAGAAAGGTACACACATGCAAAAGAAAACGATGACATTAAAATTGCATTAAAATGTAATTTAAAATATGATTTATAATTATTGTTGCTTTAAAATCAAGTTAGAAAAACAAATTACTCCTGCCGGTCATTCTTATGGATATAATGGTGGTAAGAAAGCTTGTTAGTGACGTCTGCTAGTATGAGGGAGGTGGAACGAAAGATCGACATACAAAGCCATGTCTCTGTCAGTCGAGCCAATAAAGGAACACTAAGAAACACAAAGGAAGAACAAACAACAGCAGACCTGCTGGTCCTTACGAGGCTGTTTGTGACAAGCTACACAAACTATCTAATCAAAGGTGGAAGATGAAGGAGAGCAAAGGCGAAGGCTCCTCCCCACCCCCCATCCCTCCAGCCAAAGCTGGCAGGAAAGGAAAAAGAACCATACAGCATGGAAAAACTGCATGGAAATTATGTAGGAAAGAGGAAAGAACTACCATTACTGCTACCACTAACCAGGCGATAAAAGTGGACAAGGACACCAGTATTCAAAAGAACTTAACGTTATTACGACAATGAGTTATATCTTAGCTGCTGGTTGGATTCAAAATACTTCCCTAATCTATTCTTGAAGGCCGTAACTGTTGCACTATCAACGATATCACAGGGTAGAGAGTTCCAAACATTAACAACTCGATTGAAGAAAAAGTTTTTAGCTTCGTACGACGAGAATCTTTTACCACTTATCTTCAAATTGTGATTTCTTCTTATTCTACTTGATCGATCAATTGTAAAGTAATCTTCCGCATTAATATCACTGAATCCTTTAAACATTTTAAACACTTCTATTAGATCGCCTCGCATTCTTCATTTTGATAGGCTGAATAAATTTACTTCTTTAAGCCTTTGTTCATATGATAAATTTTTCAACCTAGGAATCATCTTTGTTACTCTTCGTTGAACCCCTTCCAACTTTTCTATGTTTTTTCTGTAATAGGGAGACCAAAACTGTACACAATACTCTAGACGGGGTCTAACCAGTGAACTATACAGTTTTAATATTACTTTTTCCGATTTATTATTAAAGACTCGTCCAATGAAGCCAACCAATTTGTTTGCAGTTTTAACTACCTCTGAACAATGCTGACCGGGCTTTAAATCGCTTGGTATAGTGATTCCAAGATCCTTTTCTTTATTTACTGCAGAAAGTTGTTGGCCATTCATTACGTACCGAACGCGATTGTTATTTTTTCCGATGTGCAACACTTTACATTTGTCAACGTTAAATTTCATTTGCCATTGATTGGCCCAAAGTGCAAGTCGATCTAAATCTGATTGTAAGGCTTCTTCGTCGAGTGTCACAGTTACATTACTAGGAA
The DNA here is from genome assembly GCF_024679095.1 of Eriocheir sinensis. Lineage (NCBI taxonomy): Eukaryota > Metazoa > Arthropoda > Malacostraca > Decapoda > Varunidae > Eriocheir > Eriocheir sinensis. The sequence goes on from NC_066509.1 coordinate 17,613,716, forward strand.
TTTTTGTGTCATCAGCAAATTTTGATACTTTGCAAGTGAGCCCATCATCGATATCATTAACATAAATTAAGAAGAGCATGGGGCCAAGCACTGATCCTTGAGGTACGCCGCTTCTGACATCGAGCCAGTTAGATGTAACACCGTTTAGAACTACTCTCTGTTTCCGCTCAGAGAGCCAGTCCACAAGCCAATTGTGAATGTTATCCGAGATACCGTGCGCCAATAGTTTGCTGAGCAATCGTTGGTGGGGGACCTTATCAAATGCCTTTTGAAAATCCAGATATATGATATCTACTGATCTGCTTTCATCGAACACCTCAAAAATATAATGAAAAAAATCAAGTAAGTTAGTTAAACACGAACGTTTACTACGGAAGCCATGTTGCGAATTATTTATTATATTATTTTCTTCGAAGAATTTCACCATATTGTCGCGAATGATAGTCTCCATTAACTTACAAACAATCGATGTCAGGCTAATTGGTCGATAGTTTCCTGGATGAGACTTGTCCCCCTTTTTGAAAATTGGTGTGACATTTGCAAGTTTCCAATCCGACAGAACTTTTCCAGCTGTTAAAGATTTATTGAATATGATACAGAACGGTTTACAAATTTGATGTTTGATTTCTTTTAAGACCCTAGGGGTAATTTTGTCTGGACCAGGAGCTTTGCTTACTTTAATCTTTTCAATTGTGCGTAAAATGTCACTTTCTACGATGAGCACGCCACTTAACATCTTTTCGGTCCTTCTAACCTCCGGCGGTTGAAGTGATAAACAATCTTCGTCGGTAAATACGGATGCGAAAAAGTTATTTAGGATTGTAGCCATTTCATTTTCATCGTTCGTGTGGTTACCGTTATCATTAGCAAGCGGTCCGATACTACCAGTGAGTGACTTTTTATTATTTACATAGCTAAGAAATTCTTTAGGATTAGATTTACTCGTTTCTGCTATAATATTCTTCAAAAATTTTCTTGCTTCTTTTTATTAATTTCTTGGTTTCGCGGCGAATTCTGTCCAACTCTAATTTGTCAGCCTCACTCTGAGTTGATATGAATCTACTATATACGAGTTTTTTTAAGAGATAGGCTATTTTGAATTTCGTTATTCCACCATTTGGGTTTCTTCTTAAAAGCTGAACGTCGGTTACGATAGGGTACGCATATGCTTATGGCATTGTTCAATATTGTGGTGAAGGCCCCCCAAGATTTATCAATATCTGTTTCCGCCGAGATTTTAGTCCAGTCAGAATTATTTAGAATTGATCGGAGTCTTACGAAATTCGCTCTCTGATAATCAGGCACCTTTTCTTTACTTGGAGTTACTTTACTTTCTTTCATATTGATACTGAATGTGATTGTTCGGTGATCGCTAGAACTAAAAATTGGACCAACATTTACTTCGTTAACTAGATCAGCTGTCGTTGAAAAGATAAGGTCAAGTATATTATTTTCCCGAGTCGGTTCTTGAACGTGTTGATGTAAATCACTTTCTAGTAAATTTGTGTACAGGTCGAGCCCTGTATGACAGTTCAACGGTTCACCCCATCTTTTCACTGGCAAGTTAAAGTCCCTAACAATTACTGCCTCGGAACTGCTACTTGTTTCTAATATTAATTCACTTAATGCGTGGTCGATATCAAGAGTCTGCCCTGGCGGTCTGTAGATAAGTCCAATTACTATTTTACGAGATTTATTTTTAATTTCAATGAAGACCGTGTCTACATTGGTTATAATATATGTTTTCACGGATACTGGATGGAGAGAGTTGTGGATATAAAAGATAACGCCTCCAACCCGTCTGTTCTCTCTTTCATGACTAAAGATGGTATAACCCGGTAATCTATATTCCGCAATGAAATTTCAATTTGAAGTGTCTATCCAAGATTCTGTGACTCCGATGATGTGATAATGATTTGTAGCTGCGAGGACTTCTAAGTCTTCAAATTTGTTACATAGGCTACGAGCATTTACATACATAGCAAGCTTTAATGTGATTCGAGTCGGGGGTTTCGCGGGTTGAGTGCTCCTTACGGTGGAACTGCTGGTGTTCTCGCCTCCGCGTTTTTGGCTTTCGAAGAGCCACTTGGCCACAGAGCAGCCTCCCGAAACGGGCTGCTCCAACAGGGTTTAAGTGGATGCCATCAGCAAGGAACAAGTCTGAATCGTAGTTAAAACTGTTCCACAAGTTAGCGAACTGGACGTTTTCTTGTGAGCAAAGGACTGAAATCTGTTGTTTGTGCTGAAGGCCTTACTGTAAAAGCTATATTCGGCACCGACGCTCGGGAGGATTCCTGAGATTATGATGTTACTGGCATCCGTTTTACGTTTATACTGCTTGATCATGCGGCGGTATTTCTCAAGCAGTTCCTCAGAACGGGTTGTCTTTACGTCATTTGTCCCCGCGTGAATGACAAAGAGGGTGTTTCGGTCGGCATTTCTCGTGACATCATCGCACGCTGCGGTGATGTCGTTCAGTCTGGCACCTGGATAGCAGTAACGTTTTCTGCGGGCGTTTGATGAACGACCACAGAACTCAACCAGCTGGCCCCGCACCATGGAGTCCCCAACTAGGCGAGTCTCAAACTCATCCTCCATGGTGTCTGCCAGCACCTGGAACCTATTGAAGGTAGTGGGGGTCAGTAAATCCTTGGTTGCCTGCTTCGGTTTGGCTCCATTCCTTACAGGTTGGAACCCGACATCCTGTGAAGCAGGAAGAGAAGCGTTAAGTGGGGCACGCTGGAAGTTGTCCTGTGAGGCAGGCTGGGAGTTAGCCTGTGAGGCAGGCTGGGGGGTCAGCCTGTGAGGCAGGCTGGGGGTTAGCCTGTGAGGCAGGCTGGGGGTTAGCCTGTGAGGCAGGCTGGGAGTCAACCTGTGAGGCAGGTAACACGTCCTCCCGTGAAGCAGGAGATTCGTCTGGAGAGGGCACAGTCTCGGTGGAGGGCCTCTCCACCATCGATGGTGGAGTCACTGCCACATTATTTGAAACAAATTCCTGAAAGGCTTCGAATTTCTTTTCAAGATCATCATGTTTGACTTTCCATTCAGTCACAGCCTTCTGAAGTTGTAATCTTTGAACGCAGAGGCGGCAAGTTCTATTCAGCTGGAAGTACTGAGCT
>NC_066509.1:17619434-17631934 GCF_024679095.1 Eriocheir sinensis
CAATGCACTGTTAGACGCCCCTCATCACTGGAAGTACGTGGATGATTCTACAGTGGGCATCTCCATCAACAACACAGCCCCTGACTACACGCCCCTACAACACATTCTGGACCGACTGCAGAGCTGGATTCAAGATAAGCACGTCACCATCAACAACAACAAGACGGTGGTGATGCACTTTCACACCGCCACCACTGCCATCCCACCGCCAGCCCTGGAGGTTGGCCCTCACCAGCTGCAGGTGGTTGAATCCACCAAACTACTTGGAGTCACCCTGGACAGCAAGCTGAACTGGGGCAAGCACGTCACCACCATCGTCAGAGCGGCTTCTTACAAACTTTCCATGTTGAAGCGCGTGAAGTCACTAGGAGCGACCCAGGGGACGCTTAAGGACCTGTACACCACCTTCATCCTCCCCAGACTCCTCTATGCCTCTCCTGCTTGGGCTTCCTCCATCAACAAGACCCAGCAACGCCAATTAGAGAGTGCAAAGGCGTGCTTGCAGACAGATTCTGGGCAGTTCTTACACTAACTACGAGCATGCACTCACCCAGCTGAATATGCCCACCACCCTACAGGACCGATACCAGACAAACCTAACAAAATTAGGCAAGTCCCTCCTCCACAACCCCCGTCATAGAGACCTACTCCTACCCGCCTTCCTCCCCCCACTAAACCCACAAGACACCACAATATTCTCGTCCCGGTCAAAACTCGCACGGACAGATATCGGCTTAGTGCGATACCGACGCTTATGAGTATCATTAACACCTCCATGATCACATGACCCCTCCACCCCAACACACACACACACACACACACACACACACACACACACACACACACACACACACACACACACATCACCCTTCCCCACTTCCCCCAATACTCACCACATGAAACTAATTGTATGGTATTTTTGTGTATTTTCAGCATTAAGGCTGCCTACAAATGAATAAACCATTTATTATTATTATTATTATTATTATTATTATTATTATTATTATTATTATTATTATTATTATTATTATTACACACACACACACACACACACACACATATATATATATATATATATATATATATATATATATATATATATATATATATATATATATATATATATATATATATATATATATACTTTTACAACAAGGAGGCTGTTCAAGGGCAAACGTAAAAGAACAACAAAAATCCCGCTAGGCGCTGCTCCTAACACAAGCAGGAAGAACGAGAGGACTAAAGAGAGGTCGATGTCGGTTGAAGAGGTTTATTGATAATCTCCTCTTGAATGAGTTTAAGTCGTAGGCAGGAGGAAATACAGACGAAGGAATACTACTCTAAATTTACCAGCATAGGGGATAAAACAGTGGCCGGCAACCTTTTCGAAGGGAGGGCCAGATGAGACTTTCAGGAGCAGGCCGCGGGTCGAGATGAGAAGCGAGAACCCAAAAGTAAAAAAATATGCAGTGTGAATAACATACAGATCAGTGAGATAATTAGTGCTGTTTGCCACGAAGAAGTGTTTCAATGTCCAACTCGGTGGATGAGGTAGACAACAGAATAATGTCATTGAGGTTGAGGTCTGAGAGTTGGGGGCAAAATCATTCTTCATTTTGGAGAAGAGCAGTTCAGAACAGTAGATTCACCAAGGCAAGGAAAATACTCACGCTTAACATCAGAGAACTCAACGAATCTAAATATCAACCTCGAAGGCATTAATATGTGCGTACATGACTGTCAGGAGAATGTCTTTGCCTTGCAGCTTCACATTGAAGGCGTTCAAATGCTCAATGATGTGCACGAGTAGGCACAGGCAAGAGAGCTATTTCGGGTCAAAGTGATCAGCGTGAGGAAGATTCGTCTGACGGAGGAAAATGGCGCTCTCCTCCTGCAGGTTGCACACATGGAACAGCATGGCCCCACGACAAGACAGTTTCACCCTGTCTTTTTTTGTATTAATTAAATAGGACAATCAGATATCAAAAAGTGAGGAAAGCCGGCTTGCCAATCAGTATTGGCAGGCAGATGCTGTTTAGGTTTATTTTTGAATTTTTTGGGGAGGGGGGTCGCGAGCCGGATTGCAATGTTAATTAATGCCTAACAGGGTGGCGAGGCAGAAGCAATGTCTTCATGGGCCGGGTATGGCCAACAGGCCGGAGGTTGCCCGTCCCTGGGATAAAAGAATGAAAATTATGGTTAACTTTTCTACAAGGGATCTAGATGGAATAGGGATGAGCAGATAGTCGTGTGCATCGGGGCCGCTGGACGGGGGAAGGCATGCAGATAGCAAGTTCAGAGGAGCAGTCAATATGGAAGTATCGATAGAAAATAGAGAGAAAAGCAGCATTGCGGAGGAATTTGAGAGTTAGGCATAGTGAGAGAGGGTTTAGAAAACATCATTGTAAAGAATCTTAATAACAGGCATAAAGGAGTCAGAGGAGGGCGTGAGTAGGAGGAATATGCCCAGAATCGTAGAGTGTGGATTTTTTAGAGAACGTTTGAGCGAAGAGTTCAGCCTTAGAGATAGAAGAGACGGAGGTGCTGCCGTCAGAATTAAGGAGAGATGGGAAAGATGCTTTACTTTCCTGTCTTTTTAAAGCTTTTGATTATATCCTTAACCGGAAGATTCATAAGCATCTATCCACTTCTGACCTTCTATCTGATCGCCAGTATGGTTCCGCAAGGGGCGTTCTACAAGTGATCTTGCTTTCTTAACTCCTAGTAATCCTCTCTTAGCCGTTTCGGTGAAACTTTCTCAGTTGCGCTCAACATATCGAAAGCTTGCTATAGAGTCTGGCATAACTCTTTGCTTCCTAAACTACCCTCCTACAGAGTCCATATCTCTCTCACAACCTTAATCTCCAGTTTCCTTTCCGGGCGTTCTATCTCTGCTGTGGTAGACGGTCACTGTTCCTTCCCTAAACCTATCAACAGTGATGTTCTGCAGGGTTCTATCCTGTCTCCCACTCTCTTTCTGATATTCATCAATGATTTATTTCCACAACAAACTGTCCTATCCACTCGTTCGCCGACGACTTTACTTTGCATTATTTAACTTCTTTCAACAGAAGACCCTCCCAACATATATTACGAGACTCTAGACTGGAGGCTGCAGAACGCTTAACCTCAGACCTTGGTATCATTTCCGATTGGGGCAGAAGTAACCTGGTGTCCTTCAACGCCTCAAAATTTTAATTTCTCCACCTATCATCTCGACTCAATTTTCCAAACACCTATCCCCTATTCTTCGATAACACTCAGCTGTCATCTTATTCTACACTAAACTTCCTCGGCCTATCCTTAACTCAAAATCTTAACTGGAAACATCACATCTCTTCTCTCACTAAATCAGCTCCCTCGAGGTTGGGCGTTCTGTATCCTCTCGGTAAGTTTTTTTCCCCGCACAGTTGTTATCCATATACAAGGGCCTGATCCAACCTCGTATGGAGTATGCATCTCACGTGTGGGGGGGCTCCACACACACAATTTTCCTGGATAGTCTAAGGCTCTTCGTCTCATCAACTCCTCTCCTCTTGCTGACAGTCTTCTACTTCTTAAATTCCGCCGCCATGCTGCCTCTCTTTCTATCTTCTATCGATATTTTCAAGCTAACTGCTCTTCTGAACTTGCTAACTGCATGCCTCTCCCCCTCCCGCAGCCCCACTCCACTCGACTTTATACTCAAGCTCATCCCCATCCTGTCCAAATTCCTCATGCAAGAGTTAACCAGCATCTTAACTCTTTCATCCCTCACTCTGATAAACTCTGGGACAATCCTCCTTCATCTGTATTTCCTCCTGCCTACGACTTGCACTCTTTCAAAGGAGAATATCAAGACACCTCTCCTCCTCTCTTTCTGCCAGTCCTCTTAACTCTTTTTATAATAGCAGTGATTTGCGGGCTTTTTTTTTTTTTTACCTTGAGCTGTTTCATTCGCTGCAAAAAAACTAGGTCAGTTCTATTTTCCATTATTATATTTGGGAAGTTAAACTTCATCCTTGCTTTCCTCAATTTCCTCCTTTTCCTTGTTCTCCTCAACTAATGAGCAGGTGTGTGTGTGTGTGTGTGTGTGTGTGTGTGTGTGTGTGTGTGTAATTCACCACGGCCTGATCACGAGTTGCGCTCGCTTTCGCCAGCAGGTACCCTCCCGACAGGAGCAAGTGCATTCTTATCATGTATCGAACCGCCGCCTGTTTGGCCGTGAAGCCTTGCAGCGCGGCGCTCTAGCCGATTGAGCTACCGGTGTGTGTGTGTGTGTGTGTGTGTGTGTGTGTGTGTGTGTGTGTGTGTGGGTGGGTGGGTGGGTGTATCTTTTCCGTGGGTATATTTGATCCATTATAGCAGGGCATTTTCCTTCCATAACATCATTATTAGCATTTCACATCGTCATTAGCATTAAATCATCAGAGAAGGATAATAAAAAACACTTTTTTACATATTTTTTTTTCATCGTATATTTCCGTCTAGTAGAGAATACTTGATGTAAGAACATAAGAATAGGAAGTGGAAGGGAGGGAAAGGAACGGGAGGAGACCTGGGTAATGTGTTAAAAATGTTTGAGGGTACAGTTCTGTAAACAGGTAAACAAACAGAGAAGACATTTGAAGAGAAAAGAAAAAAACTATATATAATGAAAGAGAGAATGAGAGAGGGAGAGAAAGATATTGTCGGCTAGAATATATGTGTGTGTGTGTGTGTGTGTGTGTATATATATATATATATATATATATATATATATATATATATATATATATATATATATATATATATATATATATATATATATATATATATATATATATATATATATATATTCTCCTTACCTTTCAGTCCTCTTCCTCACCCTTTTCCTCCTCTCCCTCCTATCCCTCTTACCCCTTTCCTCCTCACCCTTTTTAACTTTTCAAGCTGTAGGTTCGAGTCAACGTTTGGATTGAGACTCAATCGTCTTCATGGAGGAAGAGGTAAAAAATTAAGATTTTTTTTTTTTTAAATTAGTAGACAAAATTATGATGGAAGATCATTCATCAAGGATTATGTGCAAAACCTTCTTACAACAGTAATAGTTATATATGATATTAAACTAAACAAGGTAATATAAAACATGGAGAAAGTACAAGAGAAAACACATCACCTAAAAGAATAAAATACAATAAAGTATTAGGTAACGTGAAGCAGTAATACGAGATGAGGAATAATAGGTGATAATTACAGAATGAGAGGAGAGTGAATGGGGTGAGTTTGGAATGCAGGAAATACAGAGATGGGAGAGGGGGGGGGATGAAAAAGTAGATAAAGGAGGGAAATAACAGATTAATTATGAATTTTTTGGAGGGTTACAAAACGGATGGGAAGGCAGCGAGAAACATGAGGGGAGTCAGAGAAGAATATATGAAATAAACATTGAATTTTAGCTATGGAAAAATGCTAATGAGGACGTGGAGGAAAGGAGGCAGAGAATAAAGGAGAAGGGGAGGAAGGAATATAAATACATAGTTAAATCTTCAGTAAATAGTATCTTAAATATATATTCTTTATATAAACACATATAAACACTACGTATTATTTATATATTTTCTGCTGTGTCTCTTACAGTTTACTTAGACTACACTACAAACAACAAGGATAATATTGAAAACAAAAATACATCCTCATTATCATCGTCGGCTCCATTATTACCATAATCGATACTATCATAACGATCATTGTCTTATAAGTATCATCTTTCCGACTTTTGTATCATTTCACCCATATGTTTGTCCATCTTCTTTGTATGCCGGTCCACTAGTAACTTCTTCACTCCTTTATTTTTATTTTTTGCTTTGTCATTGTTTTCCTCACTCCCAAATAAAGAGCGAGACACAACGTGACCTAAATAATAATAATAATAATACCGATAATAATAATAATAATAATAATAATAATAATAATAATAATAATAACAATAATAATAATAATAATAATAATAATAATAATAATAATAAGAAGAAGAAGAAGAAGAAGAAGAAGAAGAAGAATACCAATAATAGTAATAATAATAATAATAATAATAATAATAATAATAATAATAATAATAATAATTACTAGAAGAAAAGAAGAAAAAGGAGGAAGAGAGTGTGAGTAACACGAATCAAACGAAAGCGAGTGTTCAAGTCGGCTAAGATGTTTTTTTAACTTACATACATACACAACGATATAATTTTAATAATAATACTGTTTGTAATAATAATACGCAATAATAACACACACACACACACACACACACACACACACACACACACACTCACTCACACACACACACACACACACACACAGACACACATACACAGAACATAAACATCACGCAACGAACAACACTGTGAAGCAAGATCTGGACTGAGCTCGAAAACAAGTAGAATAACTCTTTCTTTGTATATTAAATGTCTATGTATAATTGATTTTTTTACTCTATAGGTTCACTACGGCTAACTACATGGACTCGGAGTGTTGAGTATGCGAGTCATTTCGAGCCTTGAGTCTTTTCGTGTTTTCTTTCTCAAGGTTACTAACAGTACAAAACGATACAAAGTAAGGGAGAGTAACCATTACTATATATATATTTTTTTTGGTTAGGAAGTGATAAATTGTACACATAGTAGATATCATTTCATTATAAAAAGTGTTGATAGTGTGTTTGTTACATATATATATATATATATATATATATATATATATATATATATATATATATATATATATATATATATATATATATATATATATATATATATATATTTCTTCGTATATTTATTCTTAATATCAGTATGTATCTAAATAAGAAAAAGTGCTGAGCCCTGCTCCTAACCAGAAGGCGACTAAGGTGCTCCAGAAGTTAGCAAGATGGCAGATGTCTTGCTCCTTCTGTGGAGGCGAAAGTAGATTGTCGTCTTCCAGCGTTTTCACAATGAATGAATTATTCTGCATCCAAACATGAGTCTGTGTTCCAGTGTATTTATAACCTACGTTTATTTGCATGATTTGTTTGAGAGCTTGTCGTTTTCTCGTCGGAACAGGTTTCTCCTGATTTTTCATCGCAATGAAATTCATCATTACCATCCGCCACCACAGACCTACACGACCGGCCGCTAGTGATGACTGTCTTTTCAAAGTCTTTTTAAAGAATCCGTCGAACTGCCGCTAATCAACAAGAATTTTAACAGATCATCCCTGGCCTCGTTATATATCACCTATAGGAGAATATTGGGCCATGCAGAAGGAAATACTTACCTAAATTTGAGACTTGTACATAGAATCATCGATTCCTACAAAACGAAGCAGAGCGGAAAAGGCCCTACTCAATAAACATTTTTTAGTTAAATTGATTTAATAGGAGTACCGTGAAATTGACTCAAATTTGACCTACGTTTTTGTCTACACCTCTATGTCACCTCTAAACACGGAGACGAATCGCTCGTTACTCTTCGTTTTCTTATTCTTTTAACCGTGACGTCAAAAAGTGAAAGCGCGTGGAGATTGTGTAGCTGTTAAATGTTTACAGTCGTGGTTGTCTATCCCTTGATATATTTTTTTTTTATCTTTTGAAGAAAAATACTATTTATGGTGAGTATGTCGGAAGAATAACACACACACACACACATACACACACACACACACACGGTAGTGTGTGGTAGCTCAGTGGATAGAGCGTCTGCCTCACAACCAGAAGGGTTCGATTCCCCGGCCGGGTGAAGATAAGTTGGGTTTGTCTTCTTCCACGTGTAGCCCCTGTTTACCTAGCAGTGAGTAGGTACGCGACGTCAGGCAAGGAGTTGTGACCTCGTTGTCGCGGTGTGTTGTGTGTGAGTGGTCTCAGTCATACCCAAAGCTCGGTATTATGAGCTCTGTGCTCTTCCGTAGGGGAACGGCTGTCTGTCTCGAGAGAGACCCGCAGCAGACCAAGAGGTGAATTACACACACACACACACACACACACACAAATATATATATATATATATATATATATATATATATATATATATATATATATATATATATATATATATATATATATATATATATATATATATATATATATATATATATATATATATATATATATATATATATATATATATATATATATATATATATATATATATATATATATATATATATATATATATATATATATATATATATATATATATATATATATATATATATATATATATATATATATATATATATATATATATATATATATATATATATATATATATATATATATATATATATATATATATATATATATATATATATATATATATATATATATATATATATATATATATATATATATATATATATATATATATATATATATATATATATATATATATATATATATATATATATATATATATATATATATATATTTACACACACACACACCTCCGTGGACTAATGGTCAGCGTGCCTGGCTTCTACTCCGCGGGCCCGTGTTCGAATCCCGGCCCTGGCAGTCGGCGTGCAGCTCACCTAGCTGTTCATCCTTCCTCTCTGGCTGGTCGATAAATGGGTACCTGGGAAAACCTGGGAAGGTAACTGTGGTAATCCGGATGTCATACTGGCCCTGTGTCCTGGGTAATGGGCTCCTCCCACCACAGGCTTAAGGGCCAATGTTACGAGATGAGCACTGAGGACACACGCTGCTACTGCGTATGCCCCTAACTTTTTTTACCCATATATATATCTATATATATATATATATATATATATATATATATATATATATATATATATATTTATATATATATATATATATATGCACACACACACACACACACACACACACACACACACACACACACACACAGAGAGAGAGAGAGAGAGAGAGAGAGAGAGAGAGAGAGAGAGAGAGAGAGAGAGAGAGAGAGAGAGAGAGAGAGAGAGAGAGAGAGAGAGAGAGAGAGAGAGATATGGGAGGCTTGCGAAATCAAGAGCTGAAGGAAAGTCATGTGAGAAGAGAGTGAATGCGAAGAGGTGAAATCAAGGGAGGAAGTATTGGTTAGAAACTATAGAGGTAAAAAGAGAAATGGGTAAGGGGGGGAAGTAAGGAAAGCATTACGACTGCAAGGAAGATTACGTGGAATTATGGAAGGGAAATATATTGATGAACAAGAGCCTTCCCTGGTGACGTTATAATATAATAATTAAAAAATAATAATAATGATAATAATAATATTAACAATAATAATAATAATAATAATAATAATAATAATAATAATAATAATAATAATAAAAATGATAATAATAGTAATAATAATAATAATAATAATAATAATAATAATAATAATAATAATAATAATAATAATAATAACAATAATAATAACAATAATAATAACACATTCCTGTAATTATAATAATAATAGTAATTATTATTACTATTACTAATATTAGTACTATTATGATCATTACCAATTATTATTATTTTTACCATTATTATTGTTTTTGTTATCATGAATATGAATAATTACAATGAAACCAGTAAGTAACCTACTTTCATGATTGTTTTAAATTCATAATGAATGAATGAATAGGATGGAAGGAATGTGATGAATGAGTGCCTAAATTAAGTGTTAATTGAACTAATTAAGGACGAAAAGGGGAGGAAGTAAGAAATGAATGACTGATGAACTGAGGAACTGAATGGCTGGTTGTTTAAAGAAGTGAGAAGTCGGAAGAAGGAAAAGGGAGAAGACAGGACAAAGGCAGAGTGAGACTAGGGGGCAGTGAGTTGGGTATGAAGAGAGGAAAGCTAAAACGGATGGATAATGTGTGAGATGGATATCAAAAGGAGGAGAATACTGAGATTAAAGGTTACGAAGGGAGTGAAAATAGTTGTTGAAGGAAGTAAAAAAAGAGATGAAGGATCCAGAGAGCATAGGCAATGTCGGTTATCACGGTAAAATCGTCATTTACATACGGTGTGTGAAAATAACACTAAGAAGGTATGACTGTAAAGGAGGGATAGAGGAGAGATGGAAGGGAAGGGAAGGTAGGGGAAAAGAGACCGGAGGGAGGGAAATAAAAAAAAAAAAGAGAAGAAAAAGAAGAAACCCTGAAGAAATGAAGGAAAGAAGACGGGGAGGATGGCATGCAGGAAGGCAGACTGGCAAAATAATAGAGCAGGTTTCAAACAGTAAAAGCAAGAACAAGAGACGGGAATAAGGGAACGAACGAAAAGGAAAAAACAATGGCAGCATAAATGGAAGAGGGAATTAAATGTAATAGAAAAAGGAGGAGGGGGAGAGGTAAGACTATAACGAAATCAGGAAGATCAGATGAAAGAGAAGAGAAAAAAATAAGGATAGAGGGAAGGAAGAAGGGAGGGAACAGTGGGGTAACAGTGGAAAGGTCACTTCGAAACCAAGCAGAAGTCATTAACGTCAACACGGTGGACAGTCAGCGACAGCCTGACGCTGATAGTGGGGAGAGAGAGAGAGAGAGAGAGAGAGAGAGAGAGAGAGAGAGAGAGAGAGAGAGAGCATTCAGACAATTAAAGACACAGACAGATTGGGGAAAAACTAGACATATCTATTAGTACTGCTTAGTTGTAGCTGTGAAGGTGATGATAAATATGAAGGTTTGGGAAAGACGCATGGCAATTTTAAAACACGGGAAAGGAAGAGGTTAATTAAGGGTGAGGATAAGCCATGAGGAAAGGAGAGACAACAGGAGAGAGTCGAGAAATTGCTGTAACCGAAAATACACACATAAAAAAAAAGAGCAGAGGGAAAGTATATAGAGATTGCTGAAGGTGGGAGAAAAGAAGGATAAGGACACGGTAATATGAATGGTTAAGGGGTAAGATGTAACGGAGGAGGATAATGATTTAAGAGACTGAGGGAGAAGGGTGATACCAGTTGTGAAGGAAAGATGGGAAGAGATAAGATATTCAAAGAGTGAAGGAATAATTATTAAGGCAGATCAAAGAACAAAGGGGGTTTGGGAGATGATTGAGTGACAAGGAGAACTGAGAGGAATGCATATATAGGATGTAGGAAAATGTTGGAATAGGTTAGGTGTAGGAATGATGAAACGATAGTTTAGAGGGGTGAGGCAATGAAGGCAAAGGGTGTTTGGGCAATAAGTGTTGAGGAGCCGTGGCCCTCGGCCTAACGCAAGAGCCTCTGTATCACAAGTCACCCGGAGACACACGCGAGTCTCACTCACTTAGAGCAAATACTTGGATGGAAACCGTTACTTTACCACACGACTCACATGAAACGGGTTTATAGCACTACTTCGAAACGAATTTATTGATTAATTTATGTGTAAGTGTATTCATATACGTGTATAGACTATTTTTTGTTCTATAGTATATATATATATATATATATATATATATATATATATATATATATATATATATATATATATATATATATATATATATATAAAATCATCGAGAGAGAGAGAGAGAGAGAGAGAGAGAGAGAGAGAGAGAGAGAGAGAGAGAGAGAGAGAGAGAGAGAGAGAGAGAGAGAGAGAGAGAGAGAGAGAGAGAGAGATTGTATATAATTATATATTATGTTTAGGAATGAAAGATCACATTGTGTATAAAAGGATCCTTGAATACTAAATAGTAAACGTGACTACCTACATAAAATATTGCTGGTGTAGATGCAAAGTGCAACCTGGCCCTGACTCAGCGCCACACGCCCTTACGTATATATACCCTCACAGACCCTCCATGGCCCCGACCACTAATTGAACGAACAAGACTCCAAACGAGCCATTCAGCACCTGGGATGCTGGAGTTACCTACACCTTAATCTCAACGTGTTTATATATTAAAATTACTGACTTTATTTGCTAAAGTAAATCGAGATGATGGATTCCCCAACCCCTATTTTTATGTCATCAAATTTTTGTTTACATAGTTTCACGGTGGATTATTTTCAAACCTCTCTTCATTTTTCTATTTATATTTCAAAAGTAGAGAAATATCATAAAAGTGTTCGTTTGTCTGAAAATATCTAAATAAATATTCCAATTATTTGGCACTTAAGACTCTAGGTACATCGACGAGGATATAAGAGAAAGAGGGAATATTAAAATGGGAAAAATAAAGAAAGTAGGAAAGTAAGAAACAAAATAAGAAAATAAGGAAACGAAGAAAAGGAGGAAGAGAAGGGCAAAAGTAAAGAATAAAATAGATAAATGAATGAAGGGCGAAGAAATGAAGGAGTATATGGAGTTGAAGAGTTGCTAATATATAGTTTATGATAACCACCTCCATATATAAATACATTCGGTATTTTATATTTATTGTGAGAGTGAATGTGAATGACGGAGGAGGATTGAAATGATATTAAGCTGCTGCTTTAAGAGCGAGAAAGACGGTAGGCTAGAAATGTGTGTGTGTGTGTGTGTGTGTGTGTGTGTGTGTGTGTGAGAGAGAGAGAGAGAGAGAGAGAGAGAGAGAGAGAGAGAGTGGGGGAGGGGGAGGAGAT
>NC_066509.1:17636934-17739434 GCF_024679095.1 Eriocheir sinensis
GACGGTGGAGCCTTGGGCAGTGGAAGGGGCGGAGGTGGCGGAAGAGGTGTAAGAGGGGCTGGTGGGCGAGGTCGGGGTCGTATCGGGCTGTGAGCGGGAGGGAGAGGTCGTCCAGCCGGCGAGAAGAGATTGAGGAGGT
Organism: Eriocheir sinensis; assembly: GCF_024679095.1. Lineage (NCBI taxonomy): Eukaryota > Metazoa > Arthropoda > Malacostraca > Decapoda > Varunidae > Eriocheir > Eriocheir sinensis. The sequence continues at coordinate 17,637,074 of NC_066509.1, forward strand.
GGCGGAGGAGGAGGAGTAGAGGCGCTGCCGCAGCCAACACTGGCCGTGGCACCGCCATGACCACCCGTGGAAGTAGAGCACCAGCCATCCCTGTTGGGAAGTGAAAAGACGAATTAAATTAGTGGACAAAATTAGCTGATGGTGGCACAGACATGCACAGGAACATAATTATACTATATTCAGTACTAGAGACAGAGGGTAATAGGCGGCGTTAGGATGCGTCCACGGAGGCCTTGGAAAATATGCTGAGATCATGATGAACAACACTACCACGAACGCGCTGGAAACAAAATACCAATTTTAATGTCCTGTATGTTTTTTTTTTATGATTTCTGTTGGTATCTGTATACACCGATGAAAACATATGGAGGCAATTGATAAACATTACCATTGTGGTTTTCATGTTGTGGTTCTCAGTCTCACTTGAAAATTTAGGACTCCTGGGTTACCGCCAACCCATACGCATTTCATCTAGGATTCAAACCCGAGATCTCTTGGATATGAGTCGAGCTTACTAGCTCCAGCATTACGGATCAGTAACCGGTATACTACTAACTAACTAATGGGATGCATACACCCGGGGGCGCGTCGCTTCACTCACTCACCCCCCATACTCCCGGCGTTCCTCCCTAGCAAACTCCCACGCAATCGCCCTGTCCACCCCAAGTCCCTCCCGGCAGAATCGGCTGACTTGCCCCAGCCATGAATTGCGAGGGGGTTTCCTTGATCTCCTCCACTCAGGACTGTCTCGTACTGAAACAACCCTGTGTGCAGGAGCGGCGCCCGGGATGCGCGACACGTTCTCATAGAGCCGGAGTTGGTGTTCACGGACTAAGCTGGTAATATGCCTCAATTCAGTTTCACGAAGTAGTCGCTGATTAGACAAATTCATTCCAGCAATACCCCATCCATGATCCTGCGAAGGCACTTGGTACCGAAGGTACCAACTCGCCTCTGCAAATCACTATTCATTGTCCATGTCTCACAGCTATACAATAAAACAGGGAGCACAAGTGACAAAGATTCGAATCTTTGTCCGCCTGCATATATATCGACAATGCCTTATACTCGCGTTGAGCGAGTACATAACACCGTGTGCCAGGCCAATCCGTCGACTGACTTCCTGGTGAGATCTCTCTGTACACAATGTTTTGTACTTCTGCCCCGCTTCTCTTCAATTGTCGTTTCCATTCTCTCAGCTGTTTCGTTTCGGTGGACACCTTTTTAGGTTTTGATGGTGTGTTTTTCCCAGCAGTTTCAAGCGCATTTTCCATGATGAGGGAGGAAAAGTTGTCACACTCCTCGTCGAAGTCTTCTGATGTTGTTAAAGCCTTTTATCTGTTGGTGAGCAACATCTGAAATTCTTCTGTCTTAGCTGATAAGGCCTCTGTGTTCTTTGAATGAGTCTCGCTCTCTCCAGCTTGGTGTTGATGGTCAGGGGGCCTCTTATCATGCGGTTGTCGCTTCCTGTATTTAAGCTGTTGATGACGGTGACATCTGTGAAAATGCATGGTTTGTTTGTTAGTACGAAATCGATTCTTTGTGGCACCATTAGGGAATATCCATGTCCAGCGCCTGTTAGGTCTCTTCTTGAAGAATGTGTTCATGACATTCAGCTGGTATCTCTCGGCAAAATTGACTCCGATGTGTTTCCAAGTCCGACTTTAGCGTTGAAGTCGTCCATGACAGTGTTGAAATGGGCTCTATTGTTGCTTACAAGGTTGTCGATATCTTCGTAGACAATGGCCACTTTTTCATTAGCATGGTCTGTGGCCGGGAGATAAACATGGATGCTGTAGAGATAATACTTCCTGTTGATCCTGATTATAAGTTGGGCCACTCTGTCTGATATGCCTTTGAGGTTGGTGACGTTGCCGGCAATGCGTTTGTAAACCACGTAGCAGACTCCCTTCTGACAGGGCTCGCCATCTTTGAGGAAGAAATGGTGGACACTATTGACAACGGTGAGGGATCCTTCTCCCTTCCTTATGGACTCGCAGATGCCAATGATGTCGAACTTGATTCTCTCAACTTCTTCATCAATTTCAAACATCCTGTGGTCCGAGGAAAGTGTTCTTGCATTTTACATACAGATCTTCAGTTTCCATTGGCAGCTTGTTCAAACCAATGATTCTTAGCATCAAATGCACCTTCATCGTGCCTCCCGCTGTCTTGCGTGTTGATTCAAGCTTATTAGTGAGCGCTAACGCTAACCGCTAACTTTTTTTACATGGATTTAGCTTTGGTTTAGTATTTTGGCTCTAAAACTCTTGAAAACAGACTAGTGACCTGAAATTTCATTTTTTTGTAGCTTAGACATAGAACTTTCCAGAAAGGTATAGCATGCATGGTTTCCTTGGGTTAGCACATGACGCACCGGAAGTGCAAGACGTTGGCGTTCGTCATATCTCTTGATTTAAGGGCAAAGTACTTCTCCAGGTGGGCAACGGGTTCTGGAACTTCTGGGACTCCTGGCCATCAGCCTGCGTGTCCTCCGCCTCACCCACAGCTGCTGCCGGCTCTTTAAGGCATCTGACTAGGCCATAGTGAAGGAGTACTCCAGTCGTCATGAAACGTGCATGGTTTGAGGTCAGTATTATACTGATTATTCAAAGACAAATATCAAGACGATATCTCAAGAACTTCCTTTTTAATAAATTTAAAACCACTTTTTTCGTATCATCACTACCACCGGTAAAATGAAATGAGATCCAGTGTTTTCATCTGAATTCAATTTTCTTCACATAGGATCATAGAATGGACTTTCCTTTACATCGTCTTGCCAGAGAATCCATGGATTTGAATAAGCATAATAGTTACGAATTTTCAAATCAACATACTCATTTTCCATGTTTTTTTTTTTCTAGTTTCCCCCTTCTTGTGACTAACCTATAGAACCTAGATGAAAAAGCTGTCAAGACGATTAAGTTCTTACAGAGCGCTTTCCAAAAGTGCAAACAGATATAAAACCAGTTGAAAACTTTCCAGACTCAGGAATTTTGAAGTTAGGAAAATTACTTTTTGAGTTATGGGTGTTTAAACTTTTTACTTACTTCGCCACCCTTTCATCTTTTTCCAGGCGTTTGTTTTGGCCAACAAATATCATCATATCATTATTCTTTGTATTCTACAGCAGTTTGAATGACAACATTTGATTTTGATGAGGATACTATATATCTGGTGTCCACCTCAGTCACAAGACCAATATCAATGTGACTTCTGTGGCCTCGAGTCATCCAGGACCCGTCATAGCTTACGTCGATATGTCCATAAGGCCATTATCCCTCTGCCCAAGCCTGGCATAGTGTTGTCTTTCGGCTTTGTGGCCTTCGTTGATGGTTGTGTTTTAGAATTTTTCCATTTTCTCGAAGAGATACTGTGCATGGGGCTCGTTCCCCTTAGAATGTAGGCCTGGCCGTTTCATTGAAGCTGCCAGTGCAGAGAACCCATTGTACCCTTGGTTACTGAGCCTGGTGGCTGGTGTAGTGGATCGTGGGGTGAGAGTCTGGCTTTTCTTGCACAAACATTCAACTTCAAGACCGCACTCTATCCCCTGGTTATCAGCTTTTACAAAAAAAATCTCCTCCACAGTCCTTGCACTGTGCTTTCTTGAATAATTCTAGGAGCTGAACATTTGACACGATGTATATCTCCTCGTTGTGTCTTGGTGGTGGTAGTGGTGGAGAGAGCAGCTTTGCCTTGGAGCTGCTGCTGCTTCCCTTAGGCCACCACAATCACATTAATTTTATGGGCCATAGCTAGCTGCCTAGAAGCGTATGAAAAAAAAAAAAAAAGGGAAAAGTAGTATTTACAAAAAACATAAAAACAAAAAAACAGGATATTCAAATTACGCGGGGTCCTTTAATTAAGCGCGTGGGATGCAATTTTAAGGGCTTAAGACTGATCACCAAGAAGACATGAGTGTCCCAAGACACTCTACATACATGGTTTCATTTTATGCCAAAATAAAAATAAAAACATTTTTCGAGGGTATACTGACCTGGTCAGACAGGGTCAGTATCCTCAGGCGGAACAAAAACGTCCTCGCTCGGGTCACCTTCAATGACGTCGATAACGATAAACAAGGCGACAATAATGAAGGTAACTACACAGTGACAACGTCTCGGCTGAACTGTACAAAGAGCCCAACAAGCAACAACGAGAATAGTAAAGAAAGAAGCCTCCAGTTTATCCTAAATCCGTATATTTTACCCAACATTTCACGCATATTTACGCATTTTCTACTTTTTTCCATAACTGACATTTTTTTTAGTATTTTAAGTTTATTTCTCGTCAGGTAGAAACTATCAAATTCTTGTTATTAAATTTCAAGTTCAAAGAGTTGGAAATGGAAGATGCATTACCCTAAAATACCAAAAGGTTTCCCAAATAACTGTCCAAATACCCTACTTTAAGGCGTAATTTACCCAAAAGTGGAAGCCATGGATTTATTGTGCCTTACGGCTCAACTGGTGCTGTGTCTGCCCACAACGGACAGGAACAAACCTGTATGAATTTTTTAGTGAACTTAAAAGTTAGCGGAGAAGAAACTACTTACAACGAAAGGTAATTGGTCCGCTAACTATTTCCAAAGTTAGCAAAAACGCTAATCAGACAACGAAAAGACTTAGCTTCGCTAATTAGCGGTTAGCGAGATTAGCGGAACTAGTGCCAACCATATATATATATATATATATATATATATATATATATATATATATATATATATATATATATATATATATATATATATATATATATATATATATATATATATATATATATATATATATATATATATATATATATATATATATATATATATATATATATATATATATATATATATATATATATATATATATATATATATATATATATATATATATATATATATATATATATATATATATATATATATATATATATATATATATATATATATCTGCATTATTCAACTTCTTTTAATAGAAGACCACCTTCAGCCTCAGACCTTACTATTATTTCCGATTGGGGCAAGAAGAACCTGGTGTCCTTCAACGCCTCAAAAACACAGTTTCTCCACCTACTCGACACAATCTTCCAAACAACTATCCCCTATTCTTTGACAACACCCAGCTATCACCTTCCTCAACACTAAACATTCTCAGTCTATCCTTAAATCAAAATCTCAACTGGAAACTTCATATCTCATCTCTTACTAAATAAGCTTCCTCTAGGCTTTGCGTTATGTAACTTATCCGCCAGTTCTACTACACTGCACAGTTGATGTCCATATACAGGGCCTTGTCCGCCCTCGTATGGAGTATGCATCTCATGTGTGGGGGGGCTCCACTCACACAGCTCTTCTGGACAGAGTGGAGGCTAAGGCTCTTCGTCTCATCAGCTCTCCTCCTCATACTGATAGTCTTCTACCTCTTAAATTCCGCCGCAATGTTGCCTCTCTTCTATCTTCTATCGATATTTCCACTGACTGCTCTTCTGAACTTGCTAACTGCATGCCTCCCCCCCTCCCGCGGCCCCGCTGCACTCGACTTTCTACTCATGCTCATCCCTATACTGTCCAAACCCCTTATGCAAGAGTTAACCAGCATCTTCACTCTTTCATCCCTCACGCTGGTAAACTCTGGAACAATCTTCCTTCATCTGTATTTCCTCCTGCCTACGACTTAAACTCTTTCAAGAGGAGGGTATCAGGACACCTCTCCTCCCAAAACTGACCTATCTTTCGGCCACCTCTTTGGATTCTTTTTAGCAGTGAGTAGCGGGCTTTTTTTTCATTAATGTTTGCTTTTTGTGTGCCCTTGAACTGTCTCCTTTGCTGTAAAAAAAAAAAAAAAAAAAATATATATATATATATATATATATATATATATATATATATATATGTATATATATATATATATATATGTATATATATATATATATATATACATATATATATATATATATATATATATATATATATATATATATATATATATATATATATATATATATATATATATATATATATATATATATATATATATATATATATATATATATATATATATATATATATATATATATATATATATATATATATATATATATATATATATATATATATATATATATATATATATAGATATATATATATGAGAAGAACACTAAAAAGTAAGAAATACCATGTATAATAAGGCCCTTAATATAGGTTGATATATATAATGAAATGATTATAAAAATAGTAACTTTTATTTAGATATCTTAAAGTGGTTTTAATACAAGTTAGTTAACATACTGAAGGTTTCATATATTAATTTTTATGCAGACATTTTTTTTTTTTTTTGTGCCGTCAGAAAAGTTTTCCGTCGCGGCGCGTGAAATGAGTCAGATTCGGCGAATGTTAATAAAAACTCACTCATATGCATTACTTTACAATTTTGCATTCTTCCTTTAGAAGTTTAGTATGTAGATCTAACAGATCTAACTTTAATTGCAATGCTAGCAAATATTATGTGAATATTGAACAAGAATTATATATATATATATATATATATATATATATATATATATATATATATATATATATATATATATATATATATATATATATATATATATATAATATGGTATGGTATGGCGCCCATCTTGTATATCAGCCCCCTCCTTCACCTGGAGCTGGATCCGCCACTGCCTATCTGGATAGAGTTTCCTTATCCCCTTATAAATATCAACAATTACTGAGGTCCTAACGCCTCTTCTCAGACGCCGTATTATTTCCTGTTACTTCTTTTAACCATGAAAACACTTGTTTTCCCTAGAGAAAAATTCATAAGTTACACAATTATTACACTAAATTATCTGTTCGATTTCACCAGGCCTGTCCAGAAAACTGGACAGCAGGGCTGCATAAGCACAAAAGCCACATGAACGCTCTTCACACGGCAGCACAACAACACAAACTGGTAACTCCGAAGCTCTTAGCATTGTCGGACATTCACCGTCCCATCCACGACGCAAAGTAGGCCTCTTGCCGGAATCCCGGCATAGTCTGGTGATATACGTAAATATGGTTTTGATCGCAAAAGATGTAATGGGTTTTAATTGTACACATTCAAAATCAACAAAGACATTCGCTGGGTGAGTGAAATAGGCTTGGTAACCATGTTGTGAGTGTCAGTAATATAGATACATTCAAGAAAAGGTTTGATAGGTTCATGGATAGTTAGGAAACACAAACAAACAAACGCACATACACCCTCCCCCCCCCTCCACACACACACACACAGAGGCAGTGGCTGAGTGGTTAGCGTGCTGACGCGGCTTTCAAAAAGACGCAGGTTTGCGTCCCGCCCGCCGCGACAAACAAGTTGGCAATTTTTCAGTCATCGACGAATGGCCTAAGACTACCCACATACTGTCCTGAAGACCATCTTTAAACCCGGACTCTAGATTCTTTCGAAAAGAGGATCAAAGGTTAACTCCGGGTAGCAGCATGAGCCAAGCATGATGGCGCCACTATAAACACGTGACCCCACCAAGAAAGCCAACTGGCGCTTTAGGCCAAACGCAAAACACACACACACAAAAAAAGCGAATTCACATAATAAAAAATATATAAAGATACATCAAAATAAAAATGGTAAAAAAATTTTCCTCATCCTCTTTCTTCTCTTCATTCATCTCCTGCTTCTCAGTCACTTTGAATCACCATTACCCCCTCCATCACCACTGCCATCACCAAGACGTTGGCAAGGAACCAAGGAAGGGAGGGAGATATAAGGAGGAAGGGAAGCAAGGAAGGAGGGAAGGAAGGAAAGAAGGAAACGGTGCCAACACGAAGCCAAACTAGTAGGAAATTAAGTTTTTTATGTGACTTGAGTTTTGCTGAGAAAGGAAGCCAAGGGAAGGTATGGAATGGAGAAGTGGATGAATGAAGACATAGAGAAATGGTGGCAAGGGGATGGAGAAAATGGAGGAGAGCTGAGATAAAAGGTAGGTTTGAAAGAAAGGAGGGATGCTTATGTAGGATATAAGGGAAATATTTGGAAAAGTAAATGATTGGAGACATAATATAGCATGGTTGTTATAGGAGTTAAGAAAAGAAAGGATAGATCGAGATGAAAAAAGATGAAAAAATTGGAGTACAGAGATAAATGGGTTATAAAAATAAATTATATAAAAAAAAAGAATTATTCAGTCAACTGGGGACTACGACAGAGACTACTTTGCTTCACCTACACTACGACGCCATCCCAGGAGATCTCCTCTACTCAAGCTCATCCCTTTACTGTCCAAATCCCTTACGCACGAGTTAACCAGCATCTTCACTCTTTCATCCCTCACGCTGGTAAACTCTGGAACAATCTTCCTTCATCTGTATTTCCTCCTGCCTACGACTTGAACTCTTTCAACAGGAGGGTATCAGGACACCTCTTCTCCCGAAACTGACCCCTCTTTTCGGCCACCTCTTTGGATTCTTTTTAGGAGCAGCGAGTAGCGGGCTTTTTTTTATTATGGTTTCCTTTTTTTGTGCCCTTGAGCTGTCTCCTTTGTTATAAAAAAAAAGTCATGACGGAACTTTGCACGCAATGCCCTTCACAGTCACCTTGCTGTGATCACTACATACCTGTTAATCAGGACTGGTATACATGACGTGTCACACAATGCACATCTACTGGTTGCTGTTGTAGAGTGCTTGCACACTTTGATAAACGAAAGCAAGCCAGCTCTTCACAAGAACAGAGTCAGGACTGAACGTCCCTTAACACTCCATTACCTAACAAGATTAAGCAAGTGCTCAAGAGGACAAGAATGGCCAAGCAACAAATATTGATATACAGGCCATGGTTTGCCTTCCATTACACGATTTATATCTGCTGGGTCAGGATGACGACACGTTTTCTTTCTGTTGTTCAGCGTGACTCAGCTTGACCTCGTATTGATTTTTTCGAGGTAGGGTGGGAGCGCGGTCGATCGATATCGGCAGCAAGAGTTGCCTAGTGTCTTTGGCGTAGATTATTCAGGGGTCGCTCACGCCCCACACCCATCGGTGCTGTTCAGTGACCTATTACTCCAACGTTGCAGGGCACTGTTAGAGGTGCTACAATAACTGCAGCACAATTACGCGTCTATTTATACACCCACGAGAGATGAGTGTTTTATGGTTGCTGAAGGTTTCCCGCTCAAAGATGGGCGGAACCACGGGCCAGACTGCCCGTCGCGGTCACGCTCAGCTGCTGGAGTTGCGAGATTAAGAGAGGCGCTGTATGCCTTCATTGTTCTCTCCCTACGTAGCTGTCTTCGGCTTTTATGTTATTTGCAGAATATTAAGGATACGTATCTCGTCGTGCAGTGTTAACCACACCTGTCTCTATGGAGGGGCACTTGTTTCCAGGCCTAGGTGTGGCCACTAGGGATGGGCAGGTACCGTTAATTTGAGTACCTGTAGTACCGGTACCGAATACTCAAGTACCGGTACCAGTGCCGGCCGAAGCCAGATAACACTTTTTTTTATAGCCGATCAGCGCGCAGAAGGGAGGCCCGAGCTGCCAGATGCATGACCCACTGACGTTGCCGGGAGTGCGAAGCACTCAAGGCCAACTTCAGTACAGTAGGGATGGGTAAGTACCGTTGATTTGAGTACCGGTAAGTCCGGTACCGCAAACTCAGGTACCGTTAGTACCGGTACCGGTACCGGTAACCAAAGGAGTATTTTTTTTATCTCAATGACTTCTGATGACATTCCCAAATAAATTTCCTGTAAAGAAAACTCTCTCTCTCTCTCTCTCTCTCTCTCTCTCTCTCTCTCTCTCTCTCTCTCTCTCTCTCTCTCTCTCTCAATGAAGTGAATATTTATTTTTTCGATAAAAAAATAGGATGTATAGATATTATGGATGTACTCGATCATAGTCTAATAACAATAACAATATATATTAGCAACCTAAAAAAGAAAAAGAATCGGACATAAAGAACTATCCAATAAATCCAATAAATAAATAAAATATTGAAATAATAGAAACGGGAGCTGTGATGGAAACGAAAAGCAGGACAAAATGGTGGGAACTTGGGGAGACGGTCAGCGAGGCAGTGACTCAGCAGCCAGCACAACATTCAAGGCTTAACCCGACTTAACCCAGCATGGCGACTGGCGAGGCCGCGCGCCGCCGGGCGTCACTAAGATCCAAACGGTACCGACACTAGCGGCAATGCTCAGTGCCGAATGATCATGAGGCTTCTCGGCACCAGGTACCGGTACCAAGTGCCGGAAGAATCGATTCTTCTCGGCACTTGGTACCGGTACCTGGAGCCGATTGAATTGATTCTTCTCGGCACTTGGTACCGGTACCTGGTGCCGACTGAATCGATTCCTTTCTCCCTTGCTCCCGCTAAATCATCTCTCTCTCTCTCTCTCTCTCTCTCTCTCTCTCTCTCTCTCTCTCTCTCTCTCTCTCTCTCTCTCTCTCTCTCTCTGTGTGTGTGTGTGTGTGTGTGTGTGTGTGTGTGTGTGTGAGACACATAGAGAGAGAGAGAGAGAGAGAAGACCTGAGGATTAAAACGTGACCTGACCTCACAGTCATCTGAAGAGACCGCATCTTCCCCCCCCCTCACGGAACCACCGCATTGCAATCCCCCCACCGTCCCCCTCCCCCACCCCAAGCTCCGTCGCCCCAACCCTCCCACACATATCAGACCCCCATTCCCCGTCCCCCTTTTTTCTGTACTTATTTCATTGGCGAAGTAAAATTGTATTTATAATATGTAAATTTTCAGAATGACGGCTGCCGCAACTAAATAAAACGTTTATTATTATTATTATTATTATTATTATTATTATTATTATTATTACACACACACACACACACACACACACACACACACACACACACACACGGCCCAGATCTGACCGATGTCAGACGTGGGCCGCAACATCGAAAAGGAGCAGCCAGACCAACCGGTTGGCCTCCCCCCCTCCCCCTTCCCCTACTTCCCACTCTCCCATTTCATCAAAATCCCAACTCCGTAAGATACTTCTGCGCCATCAAGCTTTATCGTGGTGACAGACAGTGAGTGCAGTGCGTTTGTGGTGCAGTGAAGACACTGAAGAGTTGAAATGGCCAGTGTGATGCTGCCGCGGCCTTACAATCCGGCCGATTCTCCAGGCCCTCCCAGATACACCAGCTCGACCATCATCCGGCTGGGTTAAGTCGGTTCAGGTGCAGTGCAGTGTTGAGGCATTCAGGTGGAGGCATGTGTGAGGCAATCAGCACTCCCCTCAGCTTAAAATGCAGTGCAGACCAGGTGCATGACGACAGACGTTCCCACGCCTACTCTCTCGCTTGTCATCCTCTTCCCTCCTTGTCTCGCCGGCTGGATGCAGATTAGAAGATCAACGCTAAGCCAGTAAGCTGAGTGACGGTCGAAACCGCCTCTACCTGCACCCCCCCCCCCCATCAGCCGCGACCTGACCCTTTCTAACCGGGGGTTGACCTGGGGCTTAACACCTGACTACCGCACAAACGCTCTGCATTCCACCACCTCACCTCCTCCCCCCCGCCCTAAACATTTTCATCACAGCTTTCCCGGTGTTAGCCACAAACACCCGATACCTCCTTCATATTGTACTTTTCCCCTTTTTATTGTACTTCAATACTGTATTTGCAACGTGTATATTTTCAGCTTAACAGCTGCTATCTCTTAATAAACAGATTATTATTATTATTATTACAGAGAGAGAGAGAGAGAGAGAGAGAGTTGAACGGGAGCGGGCGGCGAGAGAGTAGTATACATGATACATCAGCGAGTGGAGAGCGGAGGTCAGGTGTCAGGTCAAGTGTCGTGGTGTGACTGATGGGGTTGCCTGCTCGCTCAGCTGTGGAGAGAGAGAGAGAGAGAGAGAGAGAGAGAGAGAGAGAGAGAGAGAGAGAGAGAGAGAGAGAGAGAGAGAGAGAGAGAGAGAGAGAGAGAGAGAGAGAGAGAGAGAAGGCTCCTCCCTGTCCTCCCCGTGACGTCATCCCGTGCTGCGTGTAGTTCGACTTCCCTTTATTTAGATCTTGTTTCTGCCTGTGACCTCTGCACGAACAGGTCACGGGGCGTCCAACTCCTCTCTTCTTGCTGTGAGAGGGGAGGTGGTCCCTGCGGTCATCAGGCCTTGGCTTTCGTGTCCTGCTTCGTGGCTGCTCACCACGCGGTCTACGACAGAGTCAGGTACGTGCTGCGACAGAGTAGCGACACCTCTGCACTTCTCCCCCGTACCCAGCAAGCTAAATGCCAAGGGGCCGTATGCTTAAAACTCTCCCTTAGAATGTCTTGAGGGGTGCTACTGTCACGATCAGCCTAAGGCCGATGCACGAATCCTCCCCTTGTTCCCTTCGGCCTCCCGTTGGCCAAATGTCTGAGAGACAAACAGTCATGCAACCCGGTGACGCTGCAGGCAAGGATTCACTGACGTTTATCCAATTACATGCAAATAGTGGATAAGCTGATGTTTGTAAACAGTACAAAACATTCATGGTTGAAAATGGAAATGAAAACAAATTAATGATATTATGTTATTGGCGGCAATTGACAGCTATATTGCTTCACAAGCTACCACATGATGCCCAAGCAGATGGTTCCTTCCTTCATTCATCATTTATTCCTTTCTTTTTCTTCCTTCCTCCTCTCCTTCCACTTCCTCCCTACTTTTCTTCCTTCCTCCCTTCCTTCCTTCCTTTCCTCCTTCCGCTCCTTTCTTCCCTTCCTAAATTCCTTCCCTACTTTCACTCCCTTGAGTCATTATCTCCTTCCCTTCATTCGTTCCTCCCTTCCCACGTTCCTTCCCTCCCACTTCAATTGCTCACTCCTTCCCTCTTCCTTGCTTGCTCACTCCTTCCCTCTTCCTTGCTTCCATCCTTCCTTCCTTCGATCACCTCCCTTGCTGAAGGCATTTCACTGGCCTGTGGATGCCATCCCTTGCCACAAGAGGCTGTTGTTATACATAATTTTTTTTTTTGGTAAGTTTCATATCTCATAAGGCTTATGCCACCTTGAAATTCTTTTGGCAAGCGGTTAGCAAAATTAAAAATGATCACTACATCTATATAAAACCTCTCTTTGACTAAATAAAGTAGCAAAAGGCTGGGGCCGACCACGCTTTAAATCCAAAACCTTCCACAGCGATTGTTGTGTATCGTACGCGTTTTGAGCATAGCCCCTCCGCGTTTGAAAGGAGGCGGGCCGGCGTGAGGGAGCCAGCTGATCCATCACACCTTTCGAGCATACGGCCCCAGTCACACTGACTTTACGACCTAAAAACGACCTCCTGAGACCTGCAGGTCACGGGAGGTGGCACATGATTGTGCGTGCGATCATCATATGTCTCCTTCCGCCGTACGACCAAAAAGGTCGGCTGTAGGTTTTTGATTCTGCACCAAAAACCTCCAGTCGAACTCTCAAGTCTCTGCCGGTCGTTAAAAGGTTGCCGTCCGGTGGCCGAATGGACTGCGTCTGGACGGCGAGCTGACTGCCACCGGTGGCCGACATATGGCCGTTAACTGGTGAACGGCGACTGGATGGCGAGCGGACGCCGTCCGGTTGCAGTCAGGTAGTAGGTGGTCGCTGATGTTCACCGTCCACTTTACATCTGTTATTGGCCGTGGTCGGCGTCCAGCCTCCCGCCACACAGCGAGTTGTGCGGCGACCGGTGACCCTTGACCGGAAATGAGGTATATTCCTGAGCAGTGACGTCCCGTGCCCCTCACCCCGCCCAAGTTCCGTCCCTACTCGACGTGCTCCACAGGTCAAGCCAGGGGCTCTCAAACGGGTCTGCCAGCACGCAGTTGGGGGAGGAGCATCTTGACATGAGCTGCACCCAACAACCTTTTTTCCCCCTTGTCTGCTCACTCAGTCAAGACAGCGTCGCTTAACTGTGCAGACGTCCTAAAGGCTTGGCTTACATTAAGCCCAGTTTTTGTTCAGTGCTTTGGTGCTGTAGCGACAAAAGGAAGACTGACCTCCACTCACTTCTAATAAACCTAAATATTTTAGCTAAGAGAGAGAGAGTAGGTGTGTATAAAGCTAGAGTAACACTGACTTTACGACCCGCGACACCAAAATGCTAGAATTCACACCCTCCGCTTCACGACCACATAAGTGGCAGAGTAGTCGTGCGACCGAACGGCCACCGGCGGTCGTTTAGTGTCCATCCAGTGTCCGTCCAGTGGGTGGCCGGACGGCGACCCTTGTATGATTCACACCTTGACCTCACACCTGGATTCAGGCCAAGACGCCCCCCATACGCCGACCGGTGACCGACAGGCAAGGACCAGTACGCGTCCTGTCACAATGAGGACGGCGATCTCCCTTAACGACCTACTGCTGACGTGCTGTGCACTGTCATACACTAGGAGAAGTTTCCGTTCATACGTTATTATCGATTGTTACAGTAATATTATCATCCAGTTATAATACACATTTATCATTCTTATTTCTGTAAATTATTTGTGAAAAAAATAATTACTTATAAAGGTAATTAAAGTATTCTGTGCTTCACTGCAGCAAAAGACGGATGTTTGTGACACCCCCCATGTACTGCAGACTACAAAAAATGCTCTAAGCAATCTTGGTTTAACCTGTATGTTAGTATGTATGTTACATTATATTCGTTCTAGATCATTTTCATCACCCTGGGCAAAGAAGATGGTATTAACAATCCTTTTGAAAAGGATAAAAGCCATTAGTTCAACACACTCTCATTGTCTTTCCTGTATACATCATGTCCTGCAGTACCTTATTTTCGTTAGGCAGAGGTGATCCATACATGTTTGGCCGTGTGCTTGACCTGTGGAGCAGGTTGAGTAGGGACGGAGCTTGGATGGGCTGAGGGGCGTGGGACGTCACTGCTCAGGAATGTACCTCATTTCCGGTCAAGGGTGGTTTGACCCAGGGCCCTGGTTTGACCCTATGATACCAGCCTCTTTGTACCTATATCTTCCCCCCAACATAGACAGGCAAAGCCTCCAAGAGGATTTGCACAAAATTCCAGCTTGGTCGGATAGATGGGAGATGCCCTTTAACGTAAACAAGTGCCAGGTCCTTCAAGTTGGAACAAGAAATAAGATGTTTGATTACGCAATGGACGGCGTTAAACTCACAAGCGTTCAATGCGTTAAGGACCTGGGGGTCAAAATCGCGTCAAACCTCAAATTCTCACATCAATGCATCGATGCAGCAAATAAAGCGAACAGAATGCTGGGCTTCATTAAAAGAAACTTTTATTCAAGAATAAAGATGTAATACTTCCGCTCTACAATAGTTTAGTCAGACCCCACTTGGAATATGCGGTACAGTTTTGGTCTCCCAACCATGCAAAGGACATTGCTAAATTAGAAGGTGTTCAGCGTCGGGCAACAAAAATGATCCCTTCCTTGCGCAACAAATCCTACGAAGAAAGGCTTTCCACCCTTAACATGTTCTCAATTGAGAAATGTCGCCTCCGAGGAAAACTGATCGAATGTTTTAAAATACTTAATGGTTTCACGAATGTAGACAGAACAAAATTGTTTATGATCGATGACACTTTGCGAACGAGGAACAATGGCATAAAATTCAAATGTAGACAAGTAAATTCAGACTGCACCAAATTTTTCTTCACCAACGTTGTAGTGCGAGAATGGAATAAGCTCCCACCTTCGGTGGTCCAGTGTAACACGATTGACTCCTTTAAAAACAAGCTCGACCGTCACTTCCTTGAACTTAATATTAACTAGAGTAGAAATGCAACGTTTTGGAGCCATCTGATTAATGTAGAATCACTTAGATTTAAGGATATGCTACCTAGTCTGGACCATGGGGTCTATGTGGTCTGATTTTCTTTGTAAAAACGCGAAATCTCGGAGAAACAAAGTTGGCGGCCTCCCGATTACCTCGTGACGTCACGACCAATCAGCACCCGTTTCCAAGTCACGCGATTTTTCCTCAACTTTAATTCATATTTTATACCACATTTACTATTTTACATGAAGAAAAAATATTACCATAGCTGAATTTAGGGCCTATTTTATCCATACAAACAGAATTTGAAATAAATATGTTGACCGGAAACATGTCCATTCCCATCTTCATCTTTTGGAGAGGGCCTTCAATAATATCCCCAATCTTCTACCCAATCTTCATATTACATTAGAGCATCGCCGGCTGGTAGGAAGTTTGACATTTCTATATAAAACTGTTAGTACGTACTAATGACCATCCCCTTCACTATAAACTTCCCCCACATTTTAACCATATTCGTGTTACTAGGTTCACAGAATCCCTTAATAGAAGAGCTTTTTTCATATATACGATGCAGTACTAATCAGTTTTCTAGATCATTTATCTCTGCCCCAGTGAAACTATGGAACTCTCTTCCAGAAGAGGTTGTTAATTCCTGTTCATCTAATTTATTCAAAAGTAGGGTTAATTCTTTTCTTCTAAAACACCCTATCTCATTTCCATAGCTATGCTGGGCCCTCCTTAGAGACCCAATCACGTTTGGGGTTATAGTCATTTTGACTCTTCTTTGGGGCTCCCTCATAGTTCTGATAATAATAATAATAATAATAATAATAATAATAATAATAATAATAATAATAACCACCGGTCGCCGCACAACTCGCCGTCTGGTGGAAGGCCGGACGTCGACCACGGCCAATGACAGATGCAAAGTGGACGGCGAACATCAGCGAACCCCTACTACCTGACGGCAACTAGACGTTGTCCTCTCGTCATCTGCTCGCCGGTCACCAGTTAACCGTCATCTGTCGGCCACCGGTGGCAGTCCGCTTACCGTCTAGACGCAATCCATTCGGCCACCGGACGGCAACCTTTTTACAACCGGCACCGACCTGAGAGGTCGGCTGGAGGTTTTGGTGCAGCACTCAAAACCTCTAGCCGACCTTTTCGGTCGCACGGCGGACGGAGACACATGACGATCACACGCACGACCATGAGAGACCTCCCGCGACCTGCAGGTCGCGGGAGGTCGTCAGTAGGTCTTAAAGTCAGTGTGACTGGGCCTTAACTCTGGGTGTGGCAATAAGGAAGTAGGCTTCTGAATCTCAAGAGCTTTCCGCTCCCCTCTCACTCTTTCTCTCCTCTCACTACATCCTTCCTCCACCTTCACTTACTTTTAATAAACCTAAATATTTTATGCTTAGAGAGAGAGAGAGAGAGAGAGAGAGAGAGAGAGAGAGAGAGAGAGAGAGAGAGAGAGAGAGAGAGAGGTGGTACAGGGAAACTGACATGCAGACAAAGAGACTGAAATAATCTTGATAACAAAAATAATTAAGTCCTACATCTGGTGATGAAAATTAAATAAAATAAAAAAAAATTCATGGTTTAGGTTAAGATGGTAATATTATCAATGAAAGTAGTAAATTTATATTGATTAGAAGCAGGGATAACAGTAAATTTAATGATGATAATAATATTATTATTGGTCAAAACTGCGGGAGAGTCTATATATAGATGGTGTTAAAACTTTACATATTGCGATGTAACTATATTTATGCTGCAGTCCTATGGTCTACAGTAACTATATATAGACGATTTATTTTTTTGGGTGCTACTAAGGAACTGCTGCCGCCGGCTAAGGGTTAATAATGATGGCTAATAATAATAATAGTAATAATAATAATAATAATAATAATAATAATAATAATAATAATAATAATAATAATAATAATAATAATAAAAATAATAACAACAATATAAAACAAAGCGGTCTATGGAAGGAGCAGGCAACGAACATCGCTCAATGCTAAGAGCGGGAGCAGCTGGATGGAGAGCGGTGTTGGTGTCGGGACCCAAACGAACAAACAAGAGGAATGGCCATAACAGTACAGCTTAAACATCTGACAGGACAAACACTAACAAGTAGGGTGACAGATATACAATAGTGTAAACATCTCATAGGACAAACGATAACAAAGAGGGGAAACAACGAGGTTAAAGGAAAACAGAAACCCAGACTCAGATTCAGAATTGTGGACAACCATTCAGAAAGACTCTGAACCTGTGAAGTCAGTCGTGACATGTTATAAGCGAATAAATTAACAGAGAAGTCACTGTGGGAGTGTCTTAAGAGTGAATCACGAATAGCAGTAGAAGTAAAACAATACAACATAATGAGCGAGCCAATGGATGTGACAGGAAGTATTGGCTACTGGTTATGTAAAAAATTAAGGCGTGTCAAGGATGTAAGTCCACCTCAAGCAAATAAAATTGTGACCTAGAAATCAGTGGTATGGGCAGACCGAGCTTTGCTCTCGCTTCAAGCAGACCTGCTACTCACGCAGCTGAAAATGGCTGTTGTGATCTTAATCGTGAGTAGAAATTCGAGAATCTAAGGGAAACCGACTGTATTGTCCTGGAGATTATAATGTAGATGTGTAGTAGGATTATGAGTGGGACAGGATTGTGATTATTTTATTGCGATGTAAAGCAAAGGTAAAACCACTGGGTGTGGTATAATTTGGTGTTTCCGTGACTTGTAGTAGATTATATTATAGGAATGTGTTATTAGGATTTGTGAGGAGACTACTTAATTATTGTGATGTAAGCAGAGAGATACAAACCACTGCTTGTGGAATGACGAGTGTTATTATTATTGGCAACAACTGAGCACATACTGTAGTATTATGTTCAAGACATGTCGTTTGTCATATGTCGTATCCATTGCTGAATATGCCAGAGTGTTATGATCGTCTGAGCATAGAATATTGCGTAAGGCAATTACTTTAATTTAATTTTAAATAAATGTATATTTTCTTTTTCCCTTGTTTATCCCCGAACACCAGTCTCTAATAACAACTTATGCCGAATCACGCTACCAGGGATACGAGACGGTGAGATCATTTATGGAATAATTAATGAGTGATAAAAGAGTTGTTTTAATACAGGTTAATGCAAATAAAATAAAATATAAAGATTAAATACAAGAAAAAGAAGGGTCCAAAATTGGGCGCACTTGACGCGCGGTGCAGGAATGTCAGGAAGCGCTCAATCACACTGGCAGAACCGTTTGAGAGACCTTTGGTCAAGCCATGGAGGTAGGATAGGAGGAGAGGCCCTGCTCGTTCCGCGCGTTTCAACGGTGAGTGCGGCCTGACAGTCCACCCGGTGCTCCGCCCATGACTGGCAAAAGTCCGCTTGTCACACTGCGCCGTGTGGTCTTTCCATGGAATTTGGATGAGTATTACATACATGTATTGTATTATTTTTAACTTAAATGAAGCCATAAATAATTAATACATGAACAAGTAAATTATAGATACTAAAAAATTAATATTTAAATTACCATATGGAGAGAGAGAGAGAGAGAGAGAGAGAGAGAGAAGAGAGTGTATGCTACTGGCCAGTGAAGTGAATTAATTTTGTATATATATATATATATATATATATATATATATATATATATATATATATATATATATATATATATATATATATATATATATATATATATATCGACTCCTTTATCTAACTCTGTCCTGCAACATTGCAGTGATCTGTTCCCCAGTATAGTTACACCTCACCTCCAAATACTTTTCGGCAGCTGACTTAGTTAATAATTGTAAGTGATTTACATGGGGTTGTGTCAAATACATATTCACATAGATTAGAAGGTATGTCTTTACTGATGTAAGTCTGTATTACTGCACTTGCCACGGTATGGAAGTGCACTCTCCCTAGTGTAAAATGTTTAGCTTCTCTACTTGCCATAATTTCTTAAAAATCTTTTCACTTGTTGCACATATATTTATCACGTCGTCGGTTGGATATATTAGTTTTCCTCTGCTTTTAAGATTGGTAAAGGAGCGGACGGGGGAGGCAGTGCTGTCTCTCGAGGTTAGAGCGTCAATACAGGCTTCGCAATGCAAAGCTTTTTCTAGACTCTGCACGACGAAGCCGGCAATGTAGGCAACAATTTTGTTTGAACACTTTGATGTGTGTGGAACACTGGGAAAGTATACGTAATCATTTTCTGCAGCTACTATTGTTGTTACATCTCTTACTCTGCTTTTCACAATAAAAATGCTTATGTTTTTTTACAAAATGCTGAGTTACATCATTACGCTCGCTAGATACAGTTAGTATTGGTACAGATTCCAAGGGGATTCGATTACCACTATCAATATCTAGCATGTCATTATGCACCAGCAACTTCTTAAAATCAGCAAAAAACTGTCTAAATGTAGATTATTTTTATTATTGCATCCCACATATGCCTTATCCCCCCCCCCTCCAAAAAAAAAACCCAGTTCATTGTGATCTAGACTTAATTCATACGTCATTAAAAACTTCAGTGTTGAACCATTAGATGTTTCGTAAAAAAAGAAAAAAAATCCAAGAAAGCCTGTTTTTCGATTTGACTTTTATTTATGACAAATATGTAATACATTAAAAAGTAAAGGATACGTACAAAAAATATAATATCTAAATGACTAATTTACATGGAGAGAGAGAGAGAGAGAGAGAGAGAGAGAGAGAGAGAGAGAGAGAGAGAGAGAGAGAGAGAGAGAGAGAGAGAGTTTATGTTACTGGCCAGTGAATTGAATTAGTTTGTGTATATTGGCGACTCCTGATTCTAACTCTGTCCTGCAACATGGTCGTGATCCGTTTTTCAGTAATGTGACACCTCACCTGCAAATATTTTTTTCGGCAATTGCCTTAGATAATAAGAGTGATTTACATGGTGCTCTGTGTCCTGCATATGGTCAATAATCATAGAGAATGTGTTTTACTGACACAAGTCTGTAAGATTGCACTTACGACGTTATGGAAGTCCACTTTCCCCAGCGTAAACTATGGAGCTTGTGTGCTAGCCATATTAATTATCCAAAAAAGTTTTTCACTTGTTTCACATTTATCTATTACGTCGTCTATATAGGATATATTGACCTTCCTTTACTTCTAAGACTGATAAGGGAGTGGACGGAGGAGGCATTTTCGTCTCTCAAGGTTAAAGTGTCAATACAGGCCCCGCTCTGAAAAGAATTTCCAAGATTGCGCACGACGAAGCCAGCAATGTAGGCAGCTGCATCCACCCACGTGCATTAATTTCCCCCGAAAAGTCTTGCTGTGCAACGATAAGCAACGCAGCAGACAGGGATCTTTCTTCAAATTTTTTCTTCACACACGTTGTTGACATGTCCATTCAGCAGGCTCATGGTATGGTGAATGGCTAAATGAATGAATGAATGAAGAGAGCAACCATGGTTTAGTGTATGGTCATATCTGGGCTGGGCAACGGAGCGGCGGCTGTCACCTGCTTTCTGCCAGTCCTTTAATGGCGCCCGGCCTAACAGATTGACCTCACTTTTTCCGCTCCTCGTCCTCTCCTCCCATCCTACCTCCATGGTCAAACACACGAATAAATGCATATGGAACATCTCTGATTAAAGTACTCCAGGACATGCTGTATACAACAAAAAACAATGAGTCTTTGGAGTTCTTAACCAGTTGTCACCCTGGTGTAGTTTTACTTATTAAAATATAAAAGAGCGCATAGTTTTGTTCATACTTTCATTTCCTTTATATGTATAATTATTGTTTTCGGAAATAGTTTACAGAACTAAGAAAGAGAAATGTGGATGATAATATTACTGTAACTGCTGATACTAACATATGGACGGAAAATTCTCTTAGTGTATGACAATGCAGAGCGAAGCAGTATGAAGAGCGTGACGTCAGCAGTAGGTTGTTACTGGAGATCGCCGTCCTCATTGCGACAGAACGGACACTAGACGACCGCCGGTAGCTGTTCAGTTGTACGACTGCTTGCCCACCTACGTGGTCCGAAAGCGGTGGGTGTGAATCGCATCATTTTTGGGTCGCGGGTGGTCGGTATCAGGTCGTAAAGTCAGCGTGACTGGGGCTTAATTACGTAACCTGTCCTCGTTTACACGTCACAACAGCTTAGGTAGCCTTAGTAAAGCAGTGTGACCTCTGTCTAAGTGTGTGCGTGCGCACATGGGTCCTAGTGTGTGGCGTGAGTGTTTGTTTTGCTCTGTAATAAAGTGTACATAAGTTGTGCACCTCTTTGGTGGTCATGTGTATGTCTCCGTGTACTAGATGAGCGCGTGGCAAAGTACTGAGCTGCCACTCCCATGATTGTCGAAAGACTCCTTAAAACAAGGTAAGTGTTGGAGTGTGTGTGTAGTTACAGTGGCCTCCTGCAGAAGGACAGAAGCGACCACGTATTTTACTTGGCAATGGAGTCGAGCCCTGTGCTGTACTCAGCCTCTCAGCGTAATTCGACCCCGCAGACTGCATTCCGCCAGAGTTTGGGTAAGGTTATAGCGAGTGTGTGTATGCGAGTGTATTTTTTCAGGTCCCTTCAGCATCTCGTGCATCGTCGGAGAGGAAGAAGAACCACATGGAAGGAGCCAGGCGAGTCGTGTGGGCGGCGAGTGTTACGTCACCTTCAGCGTGTTAGCCCTCAGTGACTCCACAGTATAGCACACCACATATTATTCAACACGACACATTATATAACCTCATTGCATGTTTGTACCCCCTCTTGGCCCTCTCTCCACACTTACCCTTGACAAAAACGAATGAGTGCAGATACACCCTAGGACTAAGTTATGTGGCGAAACCCCACAGGTTATATGGTTTTGTTGACACATGCGACATTCATCGCATTTATCAGCAACGCCATATAACCATGGTGAACGAGCTAGGATACCGTGAGCAGACCCAATATCCCATCACCTCCCCTTTTTTAACTCTACGCTACCAATATACATGGAAATTTCCATAATATGTTTCCATTTCCATTATAATGTTTTCAAATATTGATGAAACTGTACTACTGCATCCACCAAGCATCCAAGCACTTGTACTTTGACTGAGTATCAACAAATGGGAAAGCGGTCGCGATTTTCAACTAATGCCGAGTGACCGATGATTACATGCTGTTCAAATCTACAATCAACCCTTCCTTAAGTAATATCAGTCAAGAGGAGCATCAATGACAGCACGCGCCTAACAAAAATCATATATATCACGGCAGCCACGAAAAAAAAAAAAAAAAAAATCGCCTGTGCCACAAACGGGCTGTGGCTGTCCACCAGGCCCCTCAAGAGAGCCTACCGACGCAATGGGTAGTCCGTAAAAAAATATGCAGGCTCAGTGGCGTTGCCTCGCCATGAAATGTGTCGAGAGCTATCACCAAAATCTCCGGCGACTACCAGGATTATAGTATTATTGACAAAACTAAACTGGCTGTTCATGGTAGTGCCATTATATGGTTCAAAATTCTGCCATATACTGTTTAAACGTACTAGGGGTGATCCGAAAGTAATGACAGTGAAGGCTTTTTTTTGACAAAAAGGAAGAAAATTAAAACAATGTCCTACATTCCTTCAAAGTACTCCCTTTCTGTATCTATACACTCACGCTTTTGCCGGGTGGTGAAGAAGGAAGTCCATCTCATCCCGCACTCATGTCCCGTAGCAACATCCGAGAGCCGTTTCGGACCATTCAGCTGAAATTTAGCAAGCTGGAGACGCCACCTGCACTCTTTCGTGCTTCTGTCTTTCCATCACTAATGGGGGATCCATCGAGCACACTTCTTCCTGAACCTTAATTCTTCATGCATAATGTCATGTGCACTACCATAGCTGACGCCAAGCCCTGAGGATAAGATCCGAAGAGTTACGGTTGGATCCTCATTAATGATTGAGAGCGCATGGGCCGTTGTTGCTTCCGTCACGCAGGTGAGAGGGCTGCCGGAGCGCTGCCCATCTTGCAACTCAGTGTTGCGGGGCGCGAAAGAGTGAATCCAGCGGGAAACATTCTCCAGAGATGGAGTAGTTTCCGGGAACGTTTGCAACAATTCCCCTCGGATCTCCGTCGCCTTCTGTCCCAGTTTCCACTGAGTGAAGACGTGACCTGCCGGTCACAAAGCACGGCAAAGACTGACGCACAGTGCAATGGGACAAGAGAAGCCAGACCAGCGGTGACATTAATTTACTCATCTGTTCTTAGGAAAACAGTAAGAAACCCCCCCTCCCACACACACAAACACACAACTCACAGTAGTCTCAGCACCTAAATACAGGTCCAACGCAAGTCAGTAGACCAACAGCCATTCCAAAAACTTCCAAAGACTTCTTCCATTCCCATGGAGTTGCAGGATATCAGGGTGCTTGACCATGCAAACATACGCCTTTTTGAGGTTAACATCGCATGCAAACATTATCCTTTTTCCAAACGCATGGCGGCGGACTACCACCACTACGAGAAGTACTATGATAATGTCAATTTTTGAATTTTCAGACTAGAACCCAACATACTCAGGTCTTTACAACTTCAGCAGTGGATGCAATTCCGCAACATGATCCACCTTTTCTAACATTATCATACAAGGGTGAGGCTTCGTCAATTGTTGGGTGAGCGATACAGAGCAACTGCTGTACAAATAGCGAGCGCTCATCTAAAAGGGAGCCTTGCAGCGGATTTGCTTTAGGGTTTAGAAAGCAAGTTAGTTGACATTTACACCGAAATGACCCTCCAAGTATTCAATGTATCCTTTTATGTAGAATAAAGCATAAACCAAGGGCACTTTCCTATGGAATCCCTTGTAGTTTGTATTATGTCTGAAGATACGTCACATTTCTATATGGTCCTCAAAATTCAATCAATCAATCAATGAGTTCATACACTGGGGGGCGTGTCGTCTCACCCACCCTACGACGCCAAGTCCGGGCGAGTCTCCATGCAGGTCCACTTCCTATCCTGAGCAACTCCTCAAAATTGCCATGTACATTTAAACGATTTGAGACAATTACTTCATAATCATGAGGGTATTTCATGTATATTTAAGTTTCTCAAAACGAAACACTATATAGTTATATGGTGCTGTAGGTCGTATGTTGCATAGTTAAGCTTGAGTTTAACAATAAGTCTATATTTCATTCAATTAATCGGGGCATAATCACCTCGCCCACTTCAAACAAGTTTCCATGCAGTTCCCTTTCCCATCCGAAGTACTTCACAGCAGGATCTACTGGCTCCCTCATGTAAGAGAATTTTGGATGTTTCCTTAGGCCCTCCACTCCAAAATACCATTTACATAAAGAGCACGGTGAGCAACGACGCCTTCTAGGGAATAATCCCACGATATAATGAAGTAAATAATTTGCTAAAAGTCTTTATTTGATTTTAAATATTATAGTAGATACCTAATAATATATCACATATATGTCACGCTAGGTAAATACGTGTTCGTCATCTGGAAATATGGAAATATGATATACGTTGTTGAGTAAACATGTTTATTTGTAGCTATAAATGTTATGTATACAATATTATCTCATTCTTTGCCATACCTTGCAGATTTAATGACAAACTGAAGAAAAAAAAATTAAAAATAAAAAAAATGACCCCCCAATATATTATATGTACCTGGTGTGGAACAGAAGTTCTACATTACATTCACTGCCCTAACTAGATTTTTTTTCATCCACCACTTGGACATCTTTTCTTCGCTGGTGTTTCTATAAAATTTTGTTCAATCCCGTCATAACAAATATCCCCCAACACACGTTATCAATACTTGCATAAGACCAATGCCTTTCGTGACTTTTGGGGGCTTCCAATATGAAGTGAGGTAGGTTTCGTAAGTTTCAGCATATTTTTTTTTAAGTCTGTTTCAAGCTGCCCCAAAATTTATGTAACGGCACAGTCACATCAATGAACCATGTAGGAACCACGTAGGAACCATGTCAGGGTAGGCGGTGGCTGAGTTGAAGCGTGCTGGGCCCTCATTCATCGCGTGATGGACGACGCGAGTTCGAATCCCCACGCTACCACCTCGGATTTTTCAGTCACCGCCGAGTGGCTTAAAACTACCCACATGCTGTCCTGAAGACCACCCATCAACCCGGACTCTAGAGGAAACGGTCCAAGTTAATCAAGAACGAGTTCCGGGGGGCAGCATGAGCCAAGAGAAGATGGCGCCACTATAAAACACCTGCCTGCGCCAATACGGGCTGGGGCTGACTACCATCCAGGCTGGAGTAGGTAGGAAGACACCTACCGAACGGGCGCAAGCCACTCCCGGTGAGGTATATATGGGAGGTGAGAATGGAGCTGAAGCCCTCCAAAGACCCTTCCCATGTCCTCACTAACCGTTTCCCTATTGTCTCACCAACACCGGAGAGTAGTTCAGCATGCTCTCTAAAGACAGATCCTCTCTTTATCCACACCACACTACATTCACACAACATATACACCTTTTCCCAAAATTAAAATTTCAAAATGGCGCACATACACCAAGCCTCGGAGTCCCCGCCTGGGGGGGGGCACCACAAATTCCCCCAGGGAGAACTCCCCTTCTATCTGCCGACCCGAGAGGTGTCTTGATAACTCCTCGAACCTCTTTCTTCTCAATTTCTGCAACATTCGCGGTCTTCGCTCTAATTTTGATTCTGTGGAACATCATCTCTCCTCCTCTAAACCTCACCTTCTCTTCCTTACCGAAACACAGGTTTCTGAGGCTACTGACAGCAATCTCTACTCTGTTCCCTCCTACTATCTCTATCCTAAATTTCAATCCAAAGCTGGTTGTTGCGCCTACGTGCGCAACGACATCACTTGCTCTCGTGCCCACGACCTTGACTCTTCTGAATTTTCCACCATCTGGTTAAGACTTCACTGTCATTCTATTACTAAATACATCTGTGCTGTTTATCTCTCACCTAACTCTACCAACTATGTAAAATTCTTTGACTATTTGAATTCTAAAGTGGAGCACATCTTGACCCACTCTCCCTTCGCTGAAATCTCCAGCCTAGGAGATTTCAATGTTCACCACCAGCTTTGGCTTTCATCCTCTTTCACTGACCATCCTGGTGAACAAGCCTACAACTTTGCTATCCTGAACGACTTAGAGCAGTTGGTCCAGCACCCTACACGTATTCCCGACCGTCTTGGAGATCGGCCCAACATTCTAGACCTCTTCCTTACCTCAAACCCTTCTGCTTATTCTGTCAAACTGTTCTCTCCGTTGGGCTCCTCCGATCACAATCTTATTTCTACATCCTGTCCTATCGCTCCTGTACACCCTCTGGACCCACCGAAGAGGCGATGCTTCTGGCATTTTGCTTCAGCTCGGTGGGACGACCTGAGGATGTACTTTTCCGCTTTCCCGTGGAATGATTATTGCTTCCAGGATAGAGACCCCTCTGTGTGTGCTCAGCGCATCACAGAGGTGATTGTCTCTGGAATGGAGGCATACATTCCTCGTTCTTTCTCTACTCCTCACGCTAAAACGCCTTGGTTTAATCACGCTTGTTCTCGTGCTGTCAATGATAGAGAGGTAGCTCACAAAAGGTACCAGAGCCTTCAAACTAATGCTAATTATGAACTTTACATTTCTGCCCGAAATCGTGCCAAATCTATTCTCCGACTAACCAAAAATTCTTTCATTAATAGAAAATGTCAAAACCTTGCTTTCTCTAACTCTTCCCGTGACTTCTGGCATCTAGCCAAAAACATCTCCTCCAACTTCACTTCTTCATCTTTCCCTCCACTCCTCAGTCCTGACGGCAACACTGCCGTCTCATCTATCTCTAAGGCTGAACTCTTCTCTCAAATTTTTCTAAAAACTCCACTCTGGACGATTCTGGGCATATTCCTCCTACTCATCCCCTCTGACTCCTTTATGCCTGTTATAAAGATTCTTCACAATGATGTTTTCTATGCCCTCTCTGGCCTTAATCCTCAGAAGGCTTATGGACCTGATGGAGTGCCTCCTATTGTCCTTAAAACTGTGCCTCCGTGCTGTCACCCTGCCTGGTCAAACTCTTTCGCCTCTGCCTGTCAACATCTACCTTTCCTTCTTGCTGGAAGTATGCCTTCATACAGCCTGTACCTAAGAAGGGTGACCGCTCCAATCCCTCAAACTACCGTCCTATTGCTTTACTTTCTTGTCTATCTAAAGCTTTTGAATCAATCCTTAACCGAAAGATTCAAAAGCACCTTTCCACTTCTGACCTTCTATCTGATCGCCAGTATGGGTTCCGCAAGGGGCGTTCTACTGGTGATCTCCTAACCCTAACTGACTCTTGGTCATCCTCTCTTAGCCGTTTCGGTGAAACTTTTGCTATTGCGCTGGACATATCAAAAGCTTTTGATAGGGTCTGGCACAAATCTTTGCTTTCTAAACTACTCTCCTACGGTTTCTATCCTTCTCTCTGTACCTTTATCTCCAGTTTCCTTTCTGACCGTTCTATTTCTGCCGTGGTAGACGGTCACTGTTCTTCCCCTAAATCTATTAACAGTGGTGTCCCACAGGGTTCTGTCCTATCTCCCACTCTTTTTCTGTTGTTCATTGATGATCTTCTTTCCAAAACGAACTGTCCTATCCATTCCTACGCCGATGATTCCACTCTGCATTATTCAACTTCTTTTAATAGAAGACCCACCCTTCAGGAACTTAACGACTCGAGGCTGGAGGCTGCAGAACGCTTAGCCTCAGACCTTACTATTATTTCCGACTGGGGCAAGAAGAACCTGGTGTCCTTCAACGCCTCTAAAACACAGTTTCTCCACCTATACTATCCACTCGACACAATCTTCCAAACAACTATCCCCTATTCTTTGACAACACCCAGCTATCACCTTCCTCAACACTAAACATCCTCGGTCTATCCTTAACTCAAAATCTCAACTGGAAACTTCATATCTCATCTCTTACTAAATCAGCTTCCTCGAGGCTGGGCGTTCTGTACCGTCTCCGCCAGTTCTTCTCCCCTGCACAGATGCTGTCCATATACAGTGGCCTTGTCCTCCCTCGTATGGAGTATGCATCTCATGTGTGGGGGGGCTCCACTCACACAGCTCTTCTGGACAGAGTGGAGGCTAAGGCTCTTCGTCTCATCAGCTCTCCTCCTCATACTGATAGTCTTCTACCTCTTAAATTCCGCCGCAATGTTGCCTCTCTTTCTATCTTCTATCGATATTTCCACGCTGACTGCTCTTCTGAACTTGCTAACTGCATGCCTCCCCCCCTCCCGCGGCCCCGCTGCACTCGACTTTCTACTCATGCTCATCCCTATTTTTTTTTTTTTTTTACAGCAAAGGAGACAGTTCAAGGGCACACAAAAAGCAAACATTAATAAAAAAAGCCCGCTACTCACTGCTCCTAAAAAGAATCCAAAGAGGTGGCCGAAAGATAGGTCAGTTTCGGGAGGAGAGGTGTCCTGATACCCTCCTCTTGAAAGAGGTTAATTCGTAGGCAGGAGGAAATACAGATGAAGGAAGAGTGTTCCAGAGTTTACCAGCGTGAGGGATGAAAGAGTGAAGATGCTGGTTAACTCTTGCATAAGGGGTTTGTACAGTATAGGGATGAGCATGAGTAGAAAGTCGAGTGCAGCGGGGCCGCGGGAGGGGGGGAGGCATGCAGTTAGCAAGTTCAGAAGAGCAGTCAGCGTGGAAATATCGATAGAAGATAGAAAGAGAGGCAACATTGCGGCGGAATTTAAGAGAATCGTCCAGAGTGGAGTTTTTAGAAAAAGTTTGAGAGAAGAGTTCAGCCTTAGAGATAGATGAGACGGCAGTGTTGCCGTCAGGACTGAGGAGTGGAGGGAATGATGAAGAAGTGAAGTTGGAGGAGATGTTTTGGGTAGATGCCAGAAGTCACGGGAAGAGTTAGACAAAGCAAGGTTTTGACATTTTCTATTAATGAAAGAATTTTTGGTTAGTCGGAGAATAGATTTGGCACGATTTCGGGCAGAAATGTAAAGTTCATAATTAGCATTAGTTTGAAGGCTCTGGTACCTTTTATGAGCTACCTCTCTATCATTGACAGCACGAGAACAAGCGTGATTAAACCAAGGCTTTTTAGCGTGAGGAGTAGAGAAAGAACGAGGAATGTATGCCTCCATTCCAGAGACAATCACCTCTGTGATGCGCTGAGCACACACAGAGGGGTCTCTATCCTGGAAGCAATAATCATTCCACGGGAAATCGGAAAAGTACATCCTCAGGTCGTCCCACCGAGCTGAAGCAAAATGCCAGAAGCATCGCCTCTTCGGTGGGTCCAGAGGGTGTACAGGAGCGATAGGACAGGATGCAGAAATAAGATTGTGATCGGAGGAGCCCAACGGAGAGAACAGTTTGACAGAATAAGCAGAAGGGTTTGAGGTAAGGAAGAGGTCTAGAATGTTGGGCCGATCTCCAAGACGGTCAGGAATACGTGTAGGGTGCTGGACCAACTGCTCTAGGTCGTTGAGGATAGCAAAGTTGTAGGCTTGTTCACCAGGATGGTCAGTGAAAGAGGATGAAAGCCAAAGCTGGTGGTGAACATTGAAATCTCCTAGGATGGAGATTTCAGCGAAGGGAGAGTGGGTCAAGATGTGCTCCACTTTAGAATTCAAATAGTCAAAGAATTTTACATAGTTGGTAGAGTTAGGTGAGAGATAAACAGCACAGATGTATTTAGTAATAGAATGACAGTGAAGTCTTAACCAGATGGTGGAAAATTCAGAAGAGTCAAGGTCGTGGGCACGAGAGCAAGTGATGTCGTTGCGCACGTAGGCGCAACATCCAGCTTTGGATTGAAATTTAGGATAGAGATAGTAGGAGGGAACAGAGTAGAGACTGCTGTCAGTAGCCTCAGAAACCTGTGTTTCGGTAAGGAAGAGAAGATGAGGTTTAGAGGAGGAGAGATGATGTTCCACAGAATGAAAATTAGAGCGAAGACCGCGAATGTTGCAGAAATTGAGAAGAAAGAGGTTCGAGGAGTCATCAAGACACCTCTCGGGTCGGCAGCCAGAAGGGGAGTCCTCCCTGGGGGAATTTGTGGTCCCCCCCCAGTCGGGGACTCCGAGGCTTGGTGTATGTGCGCCATTTTGAAATTTTAATTTTGGGAAAAGGTGTATATGTTGTGTGAATGTAGTGTGGTGTGGATAAAGAGAGGATCTGTCTTTAGAGAGCATGCTGAACTACTCTCCGGTGTTGGTGAGACAATAGGGAAACGGTTAGTGAGGACATGGGAAGGGTCTTTGGAGGGCTTCAGCTCCCTTCTCACCTCCCATATATACCTCACCGGGAGTGGCTTGCGCCCGTTCGGTAGGTGTCTTCCTACCTACTCCAAACCCCTTATGCAAGAGTTAACCAGCATCTTCACTCTTTCATCCCTCACGCTGGTAAACTCTGGAACAATCTTCCTTCATCTGTATTTCCTCCTGCCTACGACTTGAACTTTTTCAAGAGGAGGGTATCAGGACACCTCTCCTCCCGAAACTGACCTATCTTTCGGCCACCTCTTTGGATTCTTTTTAGGAGCAGTGAGTAGCGGGCTTTTTTTTTATTAATGTTTGCTTTTTTTGTGCCCTTGAACTGTCTCCTTTGCTGTAAAAAAAAAAAAAAAAAAAAAAAGCCTACTGGCGCTATTGGCGTAGACGTAAAAAAAAAAAAAAAAATAAAATTGTCCCTTGGCAATGAGTCAGTGTTTTTTAGAACAGTAACTGCGGATTTGCCATACATTTCTCATTTAAAAAAATTCCTTTATATGTGCATCCTTGATACAAGTCAAAGAATAGTATAGTCTAACACAAATATGAAGCCCGCATCACCCCCAATACATCACACTTTTCCTCTCATATGCCAGCTAAGTACTATTTGAAATTGTATGAATGTTTACATCAAATGAGATTTGGCAGTCCTCAACTAGCGGGCCCCACCCAACCGAACTTCACAGCTGAGTCTGACAATAAATATCCATCGTTAGTATTCAAACACCAAACTTTGTATATAAAAATAATGGCTATTCAATCATTGGCCAAAGACCCATGTTTCCTTATTATAGTCCGACACATCTAATGTGGCGCCTCTGACGTAGGTAGCTCCCCATACAGTGGTGTCACGTCTCCAACTCACCTCCTGAACCGCGCCCCTCACAACCTTCGCTCTCTCTCTCTCTCTCTCTCTCTCTCTCTCTCTCTCTCTCTCTCTCTCTCTCTCTCTCTCTCTCTCTCTCTCGTACAAAAAAAAAATGTTTTTTTTTATGAATGATTCTCTATTTGTGAGCGAATACAAATAAATTTGCACTGTTGGTGGTAGCGAGCGTTCTAAGTGCTAATCGGTTCACGGATAGAGAAAGTCATATCCGCCAGGGTTACTTTATTTGGACAAACTTACAAATGTCATGGGCACAAACAAAACACAAAGAAAAGATGTTTGTGAGTGTATGCATTTGTGTGGATGTTGTCTGTGTAGGTTAACATTTAAGTGTCGGTGTATATGTGGAACAATGTGTATGGGTGGACAACAAGAGGACATGGACGGACAGTCAGAGATAAACGAGGAACAGGAAAAGTTAACAATGAAGACGCGACACGGACTACAGAGCGCGACGAGAGACAAGGGCAGCGACAGTGAAAATACACAGATGGCACAGGAGACAAGGACAAGGCTAGACATAAATATTTTCATTAATACACTTATTAAGTCTGCGCTTACAGCGCCACATTTTCTTTGTGTCACTGAGGAGGAGGAGCACGCAGTTTGAGCGGTGACTTCTACAAATACTCCCCCCCAGTGACGAGGAAGGAGGAACGAAATCTTCCCTGGTGCGGGGGCGCTGTGGCAGACGGTGTTGCGTTGCGGTGAGTAGCGTTGCGCGGTGAGTTGCGAAGAGTAGAGTTGCGTTGAGGTGCGCGGTAAGTTGCGCTGAGTAAAGTCGCGTTGAGGTGCGCGGTAAGTTGCGCTGAGTAGAGTTGCGTTGAGGTGCGCGGTAAGTTGTGTTGAGTTGAGTTGAGGTGCGCGGTAAGTTGCGCCGAGATGCATTGCGTTGAGTAGAGTTCAACTACGGTAAGTCGAGCTGGGGTGAGTTGCGCGGTGAGGACAGCTACGGTAAATCGAGCTGGAGTGAGTAGTCCAGTGACAACAGCTACGGTGAGTCGAGCTGGAGTGAGTAGTGCAGTGACAACAGCTACGGTGAGTCGAGCTGTAGTGAGTAGTGCGTAGAGGACATGGACGGACAGTCAGAGATAAACGAGGAACAGGAAAAGTTAACAATGAAGACGCGACACGGACTACAGAGCGCAACGAGAGACAAGGGCAGCGACAGTGATAATACACAGATGGCACAGGAGACAAGGACAAGGGTAGACATAAATATTTTACATTAATACACTTATTAAGTCTGCGCTTACAACGCCACATTTTCTTTGTGTCACTGAGGAGGAGGAGCACGCTGTTTGAGCGGTGACTGCTACAGTATGACACTTTGCACGGTTGCCTCCGCGGCGTTGTCAGCTCAGGTCAGGGTCCTATGCTCCTGCCAACCCAACACACCACAGTTGCGCTGGCTGCCTTAATTACGGCATTTCTACCATATTTTGGAGTGTGTCTGCCATCTGCCACACACTGTCTGCCATATGGCATAATTTTAATAAAATATGGGGCTCAGAGCGGCTTACATCTTCCCTCGAGTTCAGCAAAATCTCTGGTAGGTGGCCACTGACCGACAAAATTCTCTCGCAGCTGCCCTTAGACTTTCGACTGTTGTGTTTCTCGAAACTATTTCACACCCATACACCCACCCACCCACACCCACATACACAGAGAGAGAGAGAGAGAGAGAGAGAGAGAGAGAGAGAGAGAGGTTATAAGGGGGCCAGTACGCGAGGTCAATTGGAGTCGTGGCAACAATGTATAGAGGGCTGTCTACGTCAGAGACGCCACTTTAGATGTGTCGGACTATAGTAAGGAACAATCTACAAGCAAACAAGCAGGCTATCATTGGGAAGGCGGTGGCTGAGTGGTTAGCGTGTCGGTCTCGCGTCCGCCGCGCCCTGAATGATGCGGGTTCGAATCCGCCGCTACCACCTGGGATTTTTGAGTCACCGCCGAGTGGCCTAAGACTACCCACATGCTGCCCCGAAGACCACTTATCAAACCGGACTCTAGAGGAACTGTCCAAGGGAACTCAAGAATGAGCTCCCGGGGGGCAGCATAAACCAGGAATAGATGGCGCCACTATAAACACTTGCCTGCGCGATGGCGGGCTCGGGCCGCCCACCCGGCCAAAACAATAAAGCCTACCGACGCTGTGGTTTGGTAAAAAAACAAAAAAAAGTCGTTGATCCATGATGTGACAGTGACACTGGGAGTTGAACATTGGCTTTTAACCTACTTGTATTTACCTTTACCAGTGAACGAACTTTATCATATAAGACACTAGGCCAGATCCTATAAGAATGTTGTATATTCTGAGTTGCCAGCCAGCGGGTGTCGCCACCGACTACGTCGTTGTGCCCAAGAAGCTCGAATTATTCTTTCAATTATCGTAAGTTACCTGTGTTTTTCTGGGAATTGTAACAATTGCACTTCAATACAATAAGTGATACTATTGTTAACAAAAAATTAAGTTTTTTTTTTTTTCTACAGCAAAGGAGACAGCTCAAGGGCACAAAAAAGTAAACATTAATAAAAAAAAAAAGCCCGCTACTCGCTGCTCCCAAAAAGAATCCAAAGAGGTGGCCGAAAGATAAGTCAGTTTCGGGAGGAGAGGTGTCCTGATACCCTCCTCTTGAAAGAGTTCAAGTCGTAGGCAGGAGGAAATACAGATGAAGGAAGATTGTTCCAGAGTTTACCAGCGTGAGGGATGAAAGAGTGAAGATGCTGGTTAACTCTTGCATAAGGGGTTTGGACAGTATAGGGATGAGCATGAGTAGAAAGTCGAGTGCAGCGGGGCCGCGGGAGGGGGGGAGGCATGCAGTTAGCAAGTTCAGAAGAGCAGTCAGCGTGGAAATATAGATAGAAGATAGAAAGAGTCAACAGTGCGGCGGAATTTAAGAGGTAGAAGACTATCAGTATGAGGAGGATATCTGATTATACGAAGAGCATTTGCCTCCACTCTGTCCAAAACAGATGTGTGAGTGGAGCCAACCCACACATGAGATGCATACTCAATACGATGGCTGTCAAGTCCACTTTATATGGACAGCAAATGTGCCGGGGAGAAGAACTGGCGGAGACGGTACAGAACGCCCAGCCTCGAGGAAGATTATTTAGTAAGAGAGTATATATGAAGTTTCCAGTTGAGATTTTGAGTTAAGGATAGAAAGAGGATGTTTAGTGTTGAGGAAGGTGATAGCTGGGTGTTGTCAAAGAATAGGGGATAGTTGTTTGGAAGATTGTGTCGAGTGGATAGGTGGAGAAACTGTGTTTTTGAGGCGTTGAAGGACACCAGGTTCTTCTTGCCCCAATCGGAAATAATAGTAAGGTCTGAGGCTAAGCGTTCTGCAGCCTCCAGCCTTGAGTCGTTAAGTTCCTGAAGGGTGGGTCTTCTATTAATTTAAGTGGAATAATGCATAGTTGAATCATCGTCGTAGGAATTGATAGGACAGTTCGTTTTGGAAAGAAGATTATCAGTGAACAACAGAAAAAGAGTGGGAGATAGGACAGAACCCTGTGGGACACCACTGTTAATAGATTTAGGGGAAGAACAGTGACCGTCTACCACGGCAGAAATAGAACGGTCAGAAAAGAAACTGGAGATAAAGGTACAGAGAGAAGGATAGAAACCGTAGGAGGGTAGTTTGGAAAGCAAAGATTTGTGCCAGACCCTATCAAAAGCTTTTGATATGTCCAGCGCAATAGCAAAGTTCTCACAGAAACTGCTTAGAGAGTAAGACCAAGAGTCAGTTCAGAAGCTAGGAGATCACCAGTAGAACGCCCCTTGCGGAACCCATACTGGCGATCAGATAGAAGGTCAGAAGTGGAAAGGTGCTTTTGAATCTTACGGTTGAGATTGATTCAAAGCTTTAGATATACAAGAAAGTAAAGCAATAGGACGGTAGTTTGAGGGATTGGAGCGGTCACCTTCTTAGGTACAGGCTGTATGAAGACATACTTCCAGCAAGAAGGAAAGGTAGATGTTGACAGGCAGAGGCGAAAGAGTTTGACCAGGCAGGGTGACAGCACGGAGGCACAGTTTTTAAGGACAATAGGAGGCACTCCATCAGGTCCATAAGCCTTCTGAGGATTGAGGCCAGAGAGGGCATAGAAAACATCATTTGAAGAATCTTTATAACAGGCATAAAGGAGTCAGAGGGGGATGAGTAGGAGGAATATGCCCAGAATCGTCCAGAGTGGAGTTTTAGAAAAAGTTTGAGAGAAGAGTTCAGCCTTAGAGATAGATGAGACGGCAGTGTTGCCGTCAGGACTGAGAGTGGAGGGAAAGATGAAGAAGTGAAGTTGGAGGAGATGTTTTTGGCTAGATTCCAGAAGTCACAGGAAGAGTTAGAGAAAGCAAGGTTTTGACATATTCTATTAATGAAACAATTATTGGTTAGTCCGATACTAGATATGGCACGATTTCGTGCAGAAATGTAAAGTTCATAAATAGCATTAGTTTGAAGGCTCTGGTATCTTTTGTGAGCTACCTCTCTATCATTGACAGCACGAGAACAAGCGTGATTAAACCAAGTCTTTTAGCGTGAGGAGTAGAAAGAACGAGGAATGTATGCCTCCATTCCAGAGACAATCACCTCTGTGATGCGCTGAGCACACACAGAGGTCTCTATCCTGGAAGCAATAATCATTCCACGGAAATCGGAAGAAACATCATCAGGTAGTCCCACCGAGCTGAAGCAAAATTCCAGAAGCATCGCCTCTTCGGTGGGTCCAGAGGATGTACAGGAGCGATAGGACAGGATGCAGAAATAAGATTGTGATCTGAGGAGCCCAACGGAGAGAACAGTTTGACAGAATAAGCAGAAGGGTTTGAGGTAAGGAAGAGGTCTAGAATGTTGGGACGATCTCCAAGACGGTCAGAATACGTGTAGGGTGCTGGACCAACTGCTCTAGGTCGTTGAGGATAGCAAAGTTGTGAAACTTGTTCACCAGGTTGGTCAGTGAAGAGGATGAAAGCCAAAGCCGGTGGTGAACATTGAAGTCTCCTAGGATTGGAGATTTCAGCGAAGGGAGAGGGTCAAGATGTGCTCCACTTTAGAATTCAAATAGTCAAAGAATTTTACATAGTTGGTAGAGTTAGGTGAGAGATAAACAGCACAGATGTATTTAGTAATAGAATGACAGTGAAGTCTTAACCAGATGGTGGAAAATTCAGAAGAGTCAAGGTCGTGGGCACGAGAGCAAGTGATGTCGTTACGCACGTAGGCGCAACATCCAGCTTTGGATTGAAATTTAGGATAGAGATAGTAGGAGGGAACAGAGTAGAGATTGCTGTCAGTAGCCTCAGAAACCTGTGTTTCGGTAAGGAAGAGAAGGTGAGGTTTAGAGGAGGAGAGATGATGTTCCAACAGAATGAAAATTAGAGCGAAGACCGCGAATGTTGCAGAAATTGAGAAGAAAGAGGTTCGAGGAGTTATCAAGACACCTCTCGGGTCGGCAGCCAGAAGGGGAGTCCTCCCTGGGGGAATTTGTGGTCCCCCCCCCAGGCGGGGGCTCCGAGGCATTGCTAATTGAGCCATTTTGAATTTTGAATTTTGGAAAAAGGTGTATATGTTATGTGAATGTAGTGTGGTGTGGATAAAGAGAGGATCTGTCTTTAGAGAGCATGCTGAACTACTCTCCGGTGTTGGTGAGACAATAGGGAAACGGTTAGTGAGGACATGGGAAGGGTCTTTGGAGGGCTTCAGCTCCCTTCTCACCTCCCATATATACCTCACCGGGAGTGGCTTGCGCCCGTTCGGTAGGTGTCTTCCTACCTACTCCAGTTTTATATATTGGTAAACAAGATAAATATAAGACCATTAAAAGCTTATCCTCATTAAGGATCTTTCTTGCATGAAAGCCCTGCAAAATCAAGCTGTATTGGATTTTTTTATTTATATTACAATATTTGCTGAGTACCTGCTTTGGGTGTATCAGTCTCGCCTTTGACGAAATTTATCGAAAAGCCTTTTAGGGCGTTAAGCAACTCGACCGAACCACATCAACACTAGGACGATCAGGTGTGTGGGTCTCCGTGAGGTCACTGGCTTCCGCTCCCAGCATATTATACAACGCCCTCAACGGACAGCTAATTGTTGTGTGCAGTGGACCAAGGGTGGACCTTGGGTAGGCGCCTGCCCCTGCCAGGAGGGTAAGCAGGTCAAAATTGAAGACGTTAATGGCCAGGAGTAGGCCAGTAACAACTACGGAGATCAGACAATGGATGCTACGATCCCTGTCGAGTTTAATGCCCTTTCGTTTTTGATGAATTTTGTCGAAAGTGAGACTGATAAACCCAAAGCAGGTACTCAACATATGTAATATAAATATATATTTTTTTAAGTCCATTTCAATACAATTTTGCAGGGCTTTCATGCAAGAAACATTTTCAATTAGGATAAGCTTCAAATGGTCATTAATTGGCTCTCGTTTGCCAATATATAAAGCTACGAGAAAGATCAACTACATTTTCATTAACAAAAGTATCACTTATTGTAATGAAATGTAATTGTTACAAGTCCCAGAGGAACCCAGGAAATTTACGATAAAAGAACAAAAATAGTTCAAGCTTTTTGGCCACAAAGACGTAGTCGGTGGTGACATCTGGTAAGGATAAAATACTCCATTCCAATCAAAAGTTATATATATTTTTTTTCACTTGCCATCAAAAGATACCATTTCAACATTTTTTGAGAACATCGTTTTATTCAACATACACCGTTGATACAGTGACAGTACGCAGTACACATTGCACTTCACGGTATACACATACACACACACACACACACACACACACACACACACACACACACACACACATTGCTCCGTGGTGTAGTGAATATCGTTTCAGCCATTCACCCCCCCACCCTGCAACTCCCCTTGCACCTTGTTTACGACGGAAAGGTTGACGCTGACAAGGAGGGGCGTATATTTTCTACACATCCACAAAACTGGAGTACTGCCACATTTCTTTGACATAGTCCGTCATAATTATATCCTACACAAAAATATGTATCCAGCATTTCCCATGCAATAACTGAGTAACCATCGAATCTCCCACAAACGGTGCCTGGCGTAACCAGCATGGCGTAAGCCTACAGTTATACTGTCGTGTGTGTGTGTAGGGGTGGGGGGGTAGGAGGGGGAGTGTTACAAAATAGTGAATAAAGCAAATGTTGCGAGACAAATGACAGCAATATTGTGTTCTGAGAATTATGGAAGAGTCGTGGTGGTCGTTGGTGACTCTCTCTCTCTCTCTCTCTCTCTCTCTCTCTACCTCTCTCTCTCTGTGAGGAATTATGGAAGTCGGTGGTCAGGTACTCTCTCTCTCTCTCTCTCTGTGTGTGTGTGTGTGTGTGTGTGTGTATATATATATATATATATATATATATATATATATATATATATATATATATATATATATATATATATTTATATATTTATATATATATTTATATATATATATATATATATATGGATATGGAGACAGTGCAAAGGCGTAATGAAAAAAAAAAAAAAGGCCCGCTAATTACTGTTATAGAACAGAGGTTAAAGGAGTGTTCGAAATCAGAGGTCAGTTTCGGGAGGAGAGGTGTCCTGATACCCTCCCCTTGGAAGAGTTCAAGTCATAGGCAGGAGGAAATGCAGATGAAGGAAGATTGTTCCAGAGTTTACTAGCGTGAGGGATGAAAGAGTGAAGATGCTGGTTATCTCTTGCATAAGGGGTTTGGACAGTATAGGGATGAGCATGAATAGCAAGTCTTGTGCAGCGGGGCCGCGGGAGTGGGGGGAGGCATGCAGTTAGCAAGTTCAGAAGAGCAGTCAGCATGAAAATATCGATAGAAGATAGAAAGAGAGGCAACATGGCGGCGGAATTTGAGAGGCAGAAGACCATTAGTATGAGGAGGAGAGCTGATGAGAAGAAGAGCCTTTGATTCCACTCTGTCAAGGAGAGCTGTGTGAGTGGACCCCCCCCCCACACACATTAGATGCATACTCCATACGAGGGTGGACAAGGCCCCTGTAAATGGACAGCAACTGTGCGGGGGAGAAGAACTGGTGGAGACGGTTCAGAACGCCCAGCCTCGAGGAAGCTGATTTAGTAAGAGATGAGATATGAAGTTTCCAGTTGAGATTTTGAGTTAAGGATAGACCGAGGATGTTTAGTGTTGAGGAGGGTGATAGCTGGGTGTTGTCAAAGAATAGGGGATAGCTGTTTGGATGATTGTGTCGAGTGGATAGGCGGAGAAACTGTGTTTTTGAGGCGTTGAAGTACACCATGTTCCTCTTGCCCCAATCGGATATAATAGTAAGTGCTGAGGCTAAGCGTTCTGCAGCCTCCAGTCTTGAGTCGTTAAGTTCCTGTAGGGTGGGTCTTCTATTAAAAGAAGTTGAGTAATGCAGAGTGGAATCATCGGCGAAGGAATGGATAGGACAGTTCGTTTTGGGAAGAAGATCATCAATGAACAACAGAAAGAGAGTGGGAGATAGGACAGAACCCTGTGGGGCACCACTGTTGATAGGTTTAGGGGAAGAACAGTGACCATCTACCACAGCAGAAATAGAACGGTCACAAAGGAAACTGGAGATAAAGGTACAGAGAGAAGGATAGAAACCGTAGGAAGGTAGTTTGGAAAGCAAAGATTTGTGTCAGACCCTATCAAAAGCTTTTGATATATCCAGCGCAATAGCAAAGGTCTCACCGAAACGGCTAAGAGAGGATGACCAAGAGTCAGTTAAGAAGGCTAGGAGATCACATGTAGAACGCCCCTTGCGGAACCCATACTGGCGATCGGATAGAAGGTCAGAAGTGGAAAGGTGCTTTTGAATCTTCTGGTTAAGGATTGATTCAAAAGCCTTAGATAGACAAGAATGTAAAGCTATAGGACGGTAGTTTGAGGGACTGGAACGGTCACCCTTCTTAGGCACAGGCTGTATGAAGGCATACTTCCAGCAGGAAGGAAAGGTAGATGTTGACAGGCAGAGGCGAGAGAGTTTGACCAGGCAGGGTGACAGCACGGAGGCACAGTTTTTAAGGACAATATGAGGCACTCCATCAGGTTCATAAGCCTTCTGAAGACTGAGGCCAGAGAGGGCATATAAAACATCATTTATAAGAATCTTTATAACAGGCATAATGGAGTCAAAGGGGGGATGAGTAGGAGGGATATGCCCAGAATCGTCCAGAGCGGAGTTTTTAGAAAAAAAGTTTGAGAGAAGAGTTCAGCCTTAGAGATAGATGAGACGGCAGTGTTGCCGTCAGGACTGAGGAGTGGAGGGAAAGATGTATAAGTGAAGTTGGAGGACATGTTTTTGGCTAAATGCCAGAAGTCACGGGAAGAGTTAGAGAAAGCAAGATTATGGCATTTTCTATTAATGAAAGAGTTTTTGGTTAGTCGGAGAATAGATTTGGCACGATTCCGGGCAGAAATGTAAAGTTCATAATTAGCATTAGTTTGAAGGCTCTGGTACCTTTGGTGAGCTGCCTCTCTATCATTGACAGCACGAGAACAAGCGTGATTAAACCAAGGCTTTTTAGCGTAGGGAGTAGAGAAAGAACGAGAAATGTATGCCTCTATTCCAGAGACAATCACCTCTGTGATGCGCTGAGCACACACAGAGGGGTCTCTATCCTGGAAGCAATAATCATTCCACGGGAAATCGGAAAAGTACATCCTCAGGTCGTCCCACCGAGCTGAAGCAAAATGCCAGAAGCATCGCCTCTTCGGTGGGTCCAGAGGGTGTACAGGAGCGATAGGACAGGATGCAGAAATAAGACTGTGATCGGAGGAGCCCAACGGGGAGAACAGTTTGACAGAATAAGCAGAAGGGTTTGAGGTAAGGAAGAGGTCTAGAATGTTGGGCCGGTCTCCAAGACGGTCGGGAATACGTGTAGGGTGCTGA
Source organism: Eriocheir sinensis (assembly GCF_024679095.1). Taxonomy (NCBI): domain Eukaryota; kingdom Metazoa; phylum Arthropoda; class Malacostraca; order Decapoda; family Varunidae; genus Eriocheir; species Eriocheir sinensis. The sequence goes on from NC_066509.1 coordinate 17,678,903, forward strand.
ACCAACTGCTCTAGGTCGTTGAGGATAGCAAAGTTGTAGGCTTGTTCACCAGGATGGTCAGTGATAGAGGATGAAAGTCAAAGCTGGTGGTGAACATTGAAATCTCCTAGGATGGAGATTTCAGCGAAGGGAGAGTGGGTCAAGATGTGCTCCACTGTAGAGTTCAAATAGTCAAAGAATTTTACATAGTTAGTAGAGTTAGGTGAGAGATAAACAGCACAGATGTATTTAGTAATAGAATGATAATGAGGTCTTAGCCAGATGGTAGAAAATTCAGAAGAGTCAAGGTTATGGGCACGAGAGCAAGTGATGTCGTTGCGCACGTAGGCGCAACATCCAGCTTTGGATTGAAATTTAGGATAGAGATAGTAGGAGGGAACAGAGTAGAGATTGCTGTCAGTAGCCTCAGCAACCTGTGTTTCGGTAAGGAAGAGAAGGTGAGGTTTAGAGGAGGAGAGATGATGTTCCACAGAATGAAAATTAGAACGAAGACCGCGAATGTTGCAGAAATTGAAAAGAAAGAGGTTCGAGGAGTTATCAAGACACCTCTCGTGTCGGCAGCCAGAAGGGGTGTTCTCCCTATATATATATATATATATATATATATATATATATATATATATATATATATATATATATATATATATATATATATATATATATATATATATACATTTATTACCAAAGGCATCAGTGCACCTCTCAAAAACCCCATTTCGTGTCCATGTCTCACAACCATAGAGTAAGACAGGGAGCACAAGGGACTTGAAGATCCGGATCTTTGTACTTATGCATAGGTATCGACAACGCCATATACTCGCGTTGAGCGAGTTCATAACACCATGGGTCAGACCAATCCCCAGTAAGACTTCCTGGCCAGACTCACCATTGTTATGAACTACGCTACAAGGATACGTGAAACTTTCTGAGATCTCAACGTCCTCGCCACACACATGAACAGACTGTACTGTTTAATCTAGCAAGCCTCCAAACACCTGTACCATGGTCTTGGCCCAGGAGACCTAAGGTCCCAAGGGCTTCGCCTCCTCGTGCTGTGCCTCGAGAGCCATCACCAAAACCTCCAGCGACTCCGCCAGGGTTACTGCATCATCAGCAAAAACAAGGTCAGTGTAATTCCCAATGGTTGCTCTGCAATGACTCTGGTCCACAACTCTACCCAGTACCCAGTCCATAGGAGTGTTGAAAAGCGATGGGGCAAGGACACAGTCCTGCCTCACTCCCGCATTCACGGGAAAGAAGTTGGACAAGCCACCCCCAGAATACAGGACAGTCAGCAAACAAAAAGTCATCGCAGGAATCCCACGGAGTCGCAGAAAATCCCAGAGTGCCTCGCGATGCATTGAATCACACGCCTTTTTGAGATCGACCTAGGCTGCAAGCATCCCCTGTCGAAAGTCACGTCGGCGCTTCATCAGTACGCGAAGCGCTAGGATACGGTCAGTTGTTGACTTACCAGGTTTGAACCCAGACTGTTCAGGTCTCTGCACGTTTATCAGGTGGCTGCGAATTCGCAACAGCAATAGGTGGGCAAGCACTTTGCCTGGCACACTGAGCAGTGTAATACCACGGTAGTTGTTCAAGTCCTAACGGTCCCCTTTATCTTTCCAAATAGGGACGACCAACACAGCAGCAGCCATACAGCAGTCAAGACCGCATGCAACCCGAGGATCTTGGCCTCACTTCCAGCTATGAACAGCTCCGCACTAGTGTTACAGGTGCCAGGTGCCTTTCCACCCGCCAACTTTGCCACAGCCCCTCTGACCTTAACCAGAGATGTGGGCTTTCGTCAATGGGTGCATCAGCATCCGCCACCTGCAACCCAGCAACAGGAAGCTGCCCACTTGGAGGGTTCGCCATGTACAGCTGTTCAAAGTACTCAGCCCAACGAGCCCTCTGCCCATCCATGTCCGACACGAGGCAGCCGTCAGCTGTTCGGATAGCGCTCACCTGAGAGGGAGACTTGGAGCGGAGCTTCTTCAGGGCTCGGTAAGCAGGTCGGAGGTCATTCGCATTTAAATGGCCCTCGACTTCCTCAGCAAGACCCCTGACATACCTCTCCTTGTCTTTCCTCAGGAGAGCTTTAGTCCTACGCGACAGAGCCCTGTATTGGTCCCGATTCCCAGCAAGTCTGGTAGCGCCACTCTCCTCAATATTCTTCAGTGTCTTCACCGAGGCAAAGCCACTCCTAGATCTCGGGCGCTCCTCGCAACTCCTGGCAACTCGCAGAGTCTCACGTTTGAAGGTATCTCACAGTTCTACTGGGTCCTCCAGGGTGCTGAGCACATCGAACCAATTTGAGACTGTCACTGCATCGCGTCAGATCCTTCAGCCTCTCGGGATGGAATAAGGAGATAAGGGGCGCGTTTGAGCCAAGAATAGAAAATATCCCCCTAAAATTCGATTTTCTGTTTTTCGCATTTCTACTTTGGTCTATCTTCATAGGTAACTATTTTAAAATATCTTAGTGGTACGATGCCTGTTTCCACTGGAAATTAGTCATTATTTGACACTATCTCAGGCCTGGAGTGGCGCGCTTGCGCGCGACCGCGCTCTAGAACCAAGGTGTTATGTGTTTATTACGTTATTTATATGATTTTTAAGCAGTTTTGCGATATATGTAGACGCAAAGCAGCTGACTGACGAGGTTATTGACAAGCTCTTCTCATACTACACAAAGGCTGTCAGAGACAAGCATGAGACTGTCGGTAGCATGAGGTCAGCGATAATGGCCAGCTATTATCACCACACTGTCACCAAAAATGAGGAAGATCGTCTGTGCCCCGAAAGTCAATCCTCATGGTGCTGGGTGCAAAGAAGCCTGGCAAAAGGGGAGAGACCAGCACCACACACTGACAAGAGGATTTACTTGTCCCACATATCATACGACAACCTCAGCCTTATCAGGATGGTGTACCGTGACCTCACAAGACCAGTTAAAATTCTGATAACCTATAACAGACATTTCCAATTGGATAAGTTCATTCAATAGGATAATGGTAACACTATATTTCCATCAAGACAAAACTCTTGTAAGTGTCATAGAATATTTTTTTCATATATTTTACACCGAAACAGCGATATGTGTTTGGTTACGTAATAATTTTATTAATTTTATTTATGAAACAAAACATTGCCGACACATATTGTCAAAATATTAACACTGAGGTTATTTTATATTGTCCAATGAACAAAAAAGCTGAAAACCCATATATAAATAAGCTATTTAGAACTCAAATTCGGTCAAAAATTTCTCCCCCCCCCAAAAAAAAAAAGTTTTCGGTCAATCAGGCTCAAACTTTGCCAGAGATGTTAGATTGTGGTCTACTTTATTGTGTAAAATTTATAGCCAAAAATATGAAACTACATATGCTTTCTAGGACTGTGTGCCTCTTATAATTATAAAGCAGTCTGCAATGATTACCGAGGAATATTACTTTTATCGCATGTGGGCAAGTTATACAAGAGAATACACGAGAGGAGAGTAAGAACAAAGCTTGACAAAAACTTGGAGATTGGCGATTTGGATTCAGACCTGGAAGAAATACGATTGATATGATACTTCCAGTAAAGATGATACTTGAAAAAAGAGCTGGGGTATAGATAAAGATGCAATCTTCATAGACATAGAAAAAGGTTTTGACAAGGTACGAAGAGCTAAATTACGGACAACATTGGAAAATGCAAAATACAACATTGACTCAAACTTGAAGAGAGCTGTAAAAAGTATACTAAAAAATGCAGAGGTATAGTAAAATTATAGAATGGATAGTCTGAATGGTTTGAAGTCAGATCAGGTATTAAACAAGAGAGACAATCCCCATTGCCGTTTATAATTTTCATGGAGAGATGTATGAGAGAAAGAAATGCTGAAAATGACAAAATAACTAAAAACAAGAAACTGCCAAAAAATAAAACACGGTGATGACGGAAAACGGAATGAAAATAAACGTAAATAGATCAGAAGTTATGAATATCAGCAGAGAAAATAAACAACTCAATGTGATAACAGGACAAGACTAATTAAAGTAAGTGAACAGCTTTTAATATTTTGTAGTAAAATTTGCAGAGACCAATAATCAAGAAGATTAAATAAATAGTAGAATCAACAAATTCAACAAGAACTAAAGCATGCTGTACCCACTTATTAATGGATAAAACCATCCCCAGTAAATGTAAGACAACCATATATACAATAATATTAAGAACTATACTAATTTATGGGGCAGAAACATGATCACTTACATGAAATAACGAAATCCAAACGGCATGCAGGCAGTAAAAATGAAGGTACTAAGAAAAATCAAATGAACCACAAGAAGAGAGAGGATATGAAATAAAGACATCAGGGCAAAACTAGAGATCAAGGGAATATTATAAATCATGGGTTCTTAACCTTTCCATGATCCCAGACCCCCATTGGTTTGCTCAGTATGGTCACATACCCCTTCGCTTGACAGCTGAAATCATCACCTAACTCTGACTGCACCTACAGCTCAACTATCATTCATAATATTCAAAACACAGTGAAGAGTTACAAGACGTTCGTGACAGGGTTCCCAAATATATTGGGTGGTTTGATGTTTTCCCCCAGGTCCATAATTTTGGGGGGTCTTCGTGGTACAGTGGTTAGCACACTCAGCTCACAATCGAGAGAGGCTGATCGATTCCAAAATTTGGGCGGCTTTTCCGATACCCTACGCCCCTGTCCACCCAGCAGTGAATGGGTACCAGGTATTAATCGGGGGTTGTGTCCCGTCTCCTGGAATCTGTTCCCTTCTCCTATAATTCCTTCCCCCTCCTGTCTCTCTCCGGCATATGACCAAAGATGTTGCGCCGACTAAACAAAACTCTCCAATTTTTTTTTCCATAATTTTGGCAGATTTTTTTGGGGGGCTGGAGGGCATCATAGGTTCATTAGGTGGGTGGTGGGCGATGAGCAGGTGGCGGACAAGTTTTGAAAAATTAGCAGTTTTAGGGGGATTTTGAGGCCGATATAGAAATTATTGTGGGGCTATAGCCACCCCCCCCCTAGTCCCCCAAGAAATTACGGCCCTGTCCCTATATTTAGAACCACACTTAATTGCTTTCCAAATATTACAATATATATTCTAGAGAAAGAAATGTAATACAGCTGAGTGTTAATTAATTTTAGTCGCGAAATAACACAGATTATAAATACTGAATAGCAGTGCGAGTCATAATGTATTATTCTAATCATTATTAATAAATCAAATATATATTAATATTCAAAGATTGAGTCCCATACCCCCAGCATTTGGTTTCCATATCCCCGAGGGGTATGGATACCCCCGGTTAAGAAACCCTGTTATAAATAATAGAACATAATAGACTGCAATGGTATGGAGACGTTCAAAAGATGGAGCAAGAAAGGCTACCGAAAAAGGAGCTTTCTTGCAATGACACAAACGGAAGACCTGTATGGAACCCAAGAAAGAGATGGTTGGAGGGGGCGAAAGAAGTGATGTTGAGAGGAAAAGACATATATGGATCGGGATGCCTGGAGAGAGGTCGCGAAGAAGAGGCTTGCAGACTGACAGGAGAGATCCTAACAACCGTCTGGTGAGAAAAAAATAATTTCGTAACACCAATGGACCTTCCAGTAAAACTCAACAGGGAATTCATCCCGTAGATGCCATTATTAACGCTTCTATCCGCCAGGGCATTTGCCCTCGGATAGGAAGGCCTCCTACGCTTCTCCCCTTTCGTTCCGAACGGAAAATAATGTGATAAAACTAAAGTGTAAACAATATATTGAGACCAGCATTTTTTTCTTCACCAACGTTGTAGCGCGAGAATGGAATAAACTCCCACCTTCAATTGTCCAAGCGGTACGATTGATTCATTTATAAACAAGCTCGACCGCCACTTCCTTCAACTTAATATTCACTAAAGATGAAATGCAAAATTTTGGTGGTATTAAACCTTAACTCTTATTGGATTTTACTTAGGTTTAACGACAGACCACCTAGTCTGGACCATAGGGTATGTTTAGTCTGAATATCCATGTAAATCTATGTAAATCTCTAAAACCACAAACCCCATCTTCCTTAATGAACTCAGGCCAATATCCATTTTTTTTTTAACATTTTGCATATAGCGCCGGTAGGCTATTACATTGGGGCCTGATGGTCGGCCCGAGCCCGTCAAGGCGCAGGTAATTCTTTATAGTGGCGCCATTATTATTGGCTCATGCTGTCCCCCCCCCGGAGCTCGTTCTCGATTTCAATTGCGCTCCACAGCTTCTTCTAGAGTCCGGCTTGATAGGTGGCCTTCAAGACAGCATGTGGGTAGTCTCAGGCCACTCGGCGGTGACTGAAAAATCCCAGGTGGGGTTAGCGGCGGATTCGAATCCGCGCGGCGGAATGCGGGGCCGGCACGCTAACCCTTCAGCCACGGCCTCCCCAATTACTACTACACACAGCCTCATATGTGAATGTTTTGTGTTTGATTGTTTTTTTTTTTTTTTGTTTCTTTGCCGACAATTACCCACCCATTGATTAACAACAGTTTGGCGACATCAGATTCACTTCCATCACACACTGCCTTGTCACCCTTCTGGATAATGTTTACAAATATCTAGAAAACATGAAAACTGCAGTTTCTTTAACTTATCTTTATTTCACTAAGGTTTTTGATCCTGTCAACAATATCTGAATAGTTGAAAAGCAGTGAAGCTTGGGATGCGACCGAGCCTTATTGAGGAGTGACCTAGTTTTTGTGTCAGAGGAGCCAAGTCGTTCGCTATTGTTCCACCATATCTACTCCCGTCCACATGACATGTGGATTTCCTCATAGAACGAGGATGGTGCCACTATGCTTTCTCATCGTCATCAATGACCCTCTGACTGACACAGACCACCGGTTGAAGTACGTAGATGAGTCCACCATTGCTGTCGCCGTTAGCATTGCCAATCCTGACATCAACGAACCTCATAACACCATCAGCAAGCTGAAGCAATGGACCCTCACCAACGACAAAATGATGATCAGTGGTGGTACTCATCAACCTGGGACCACAAAACAACACACCTCCCACAATCACCATTGACTGTGACAGGGAGTAGGCAGTCAGACACCTGCCGAAACGGGCGTAAGCTATTCCCGATGTATACTGGAGGTGAGGAGGTGTTGCCAACCGACCAAAGACTCTCATGTGGCCTCACTTTCTGTTTCGTCATAGTCTCATTAACAACAGAAAGTATTTCAACATGCTATCTAAAGACAAATCGTCTTGCTCACCACACACACCACTTCATTATTTTCTCCAAATAAAAATTCATGAAGGCTACAATAAATAAAGCCTCACTGCCCCCATCCGGGGGGCCTATAAATGCCCTCATATAGGTCTCTCATTTTTGAGACGTGTTCTGATAATTCTTCCAACCATTTCTTCGTCAACCTTTGCAACATTCGCGGCCTTTGCTCTATCTATTATATATAACACCATATCTCCTAATCTAAACATCATCTTCTCTTCCTAACCGAAACTTAGGTTTGTGAGACTGCTGAGAATAATCTCTTCTGTTCCCTCCTACTATCTCTATCGTAAATTTCAATCCAATCAATTACTAATGTAAAATTCATTAACTATTTGAATTCCAAAGTGGAGCACATCCTGACGATGAAATCTCTATCTTAGAAGATTTCAATGTTCACCACCAACTTTGGCTTACATTCTCTTTCACTGACCAGCTTGGTGAACAAGCTTACAACGTTGCTCTCCTCATTAACCAATGGCAGTTGGTTAAGCAACATACACGCATCCCCGACTGCCTTGGAGACACGCCCAACATACTAGATCTCCTCTTAACCTCTAACATTTCGTCTTCTTCTATTAAACTGTTCTTTCCGTTAGGCTGCTCCCATCACAACCTTATTTCTGGATTCTGTCCTACCGCTCTTGTAAAGCCTCTGGATCACCGAGAAAGCGGTGCTTATGGCATTTTGATTCAGCTCGATGAGACGCCCCAGCGCATCAGCGCATCAGATAGCACCAGAACTTTGCATTTCTACTTTGGTAAATATTTTAAGTTGAAGGAAGTGTTTATCGAGCTTATTTTTAAAGGAGTATGTCGTGTTACACTGGACCACTAAAGGTGGGAGCTTATTCCATTCTCGCACTACAACGTATTATTTTTTTTGCTTTACGTCCCAGCCTATGGCACATTTAGGCTTTCTTGGTCAGGCCTGGTGGTCGGCCTAAGCCTGTCATGGCGCAGGCAAGTGTTTATAGTGCCGCCATCTATTCTTGAATCATGCTCTCCGCCGGAGTTTTTATATTTTTTTATTTATCTTTGGTAGTTCCTCTAGAGTCCGGGCTGATGGTGGTTTTCAGCACAGCATGTGGGTAGTCTTAGGCCAATCGTCAATGATTGAAAAATTCCAGGTGGTAGCGGCGTATTCGAACCCGCATCATCCAGGACGTGGCGAACGCGGGGCCGGTACGCTAACCACTCAACCACCACCTCTCTCTCTCTCTCTCTCTCTCTCTCTCTCTCTCTCTCTCTCTCTCTCTCTCTCTCTCTCTCTCTCTCTCTCTCTCTCTCTCTCTCTCTTAGACACTCCCACCTCACCTACAAACTCACACACACACACACACACACACACACACACACACACACACACATGGTAATGAATCCTGAAAATTATCATGAACCTTTGAAAATTTGAAAGATTTGAAAATTATATGGAAGAAAAGGCCAAAGAATGACGGAGGATGGAGAGGTGAAAGTGTTTAAGGAGTGCCAAGGGAAAATTACATAGACTTATAAAGGAGGAAGCAACAACTCTCGTCGTATGACTTGATCAGACATCTGATGTCGTCTTGATACAATACCCTTGCATGGCTATAATTCATTGTAATGGTTTCAACATTAATATCATTTTGTGTGGAAATTATTACAATATTAGAGAGAAATGGTTATTAATTGTCATGATTTCATTTTTCAAAGAATAGCCCGTGGAAAAATACCGCGGAATCGACCGCGATTTTGATTGAGAGAGCGGGAAGCAAATCACAGGACATGCGGGAAAACCAGGCAGGCGGGAACCGGCACCTATTTCAAATAATATTCGTTATTGCTGCCAAAGCTGCATTATGAGTGGGATGCATGACCCACTATTACCGTGCATGGTGTTAGGTTATTAATAGATAATAATCCATAGCCGTAGCGCGTTTAGCGTAGGTGTTACACAGAAAACGAGATGTCACTGTGGCGAGAGCTGGCATCTTGACCGCAGCTGAGGCTTGTGGGTCTCGCCGGGCCGCTCGCAGTCATCTTCCTCCGAGACTCCAACGCGACAAGACGTCCTCACCAATCTCCCGCGCCACGTTGTTCATCGTGGTGGTCTTTCCAGCCTTGTAGTATCCACAAGTCTGTGAGACTGTGTACTACAGGTGAGGGAAGCCCGTGGGAGGTAAGGAGGACACGGCGTGTTGCAGAGAGGAACGAGAGAGGACTGAAGAAAGGCTCCAGGGCTCCAGACCACGAGGTAGATCAGGTGTGGCTCCCGCTTCGCCCATCTCCAGTTAAGTAATCTATTTGCATAGGATGTTTTAAGATAGATAGCTAGGTTGCTGTGTGCCTGGTATTAATTAATTATTTCTTAATTTCCAGCGAGTTTCTTTGTTGCTTAAATAAACTTAAGAGCTGGTTCATCTGGTCTTTGTTTAACCTATGGTAGTGTGACTGGTCAGATAAATAAAGTAAGTGACTAGAGGGGCTGTGAGTCTGAGAACTCAATTTTCAGATATTTTATTTTATATTTTTGTATTGCTGAGAATTTACGGAATTTTCGGAGGTCCAGACCTTTCAAAAACCCCACATAAAATGGCGCCCGGACAGAGACATGTGTTTTCGAGCAGATAGGAGCTGTCAATTCTGTAGGTGGTAGAGTCGTAAATGGAACCCTGAAAAAGCTGGTTTGGCCGAGAGTTGTGCGGCATGCTTAAAATTTAAGTTGCATGGAATGGTGCATGGTGTGATAATGTAGGAAAAATTAGGCAGGTAGCCAGGAATTTTTACAATAAGTTACATCATTTTACACCTACCTACATCTACTCCACATCTGTCCTACCTACAATATGTATACATACATAACACCACTTACATATTGTGAATAAATGTGGCGAAGTTCGCCAAGCCCGCTCTAAAAGGTACTGGCGCCGCGCTATGGAGTCTTCCCTCTAGTTTGAGTAATAACGTAAATGTTGAGGTTTTTCACTCACAGGCGAACCGTCAATTACCTGAGCAGAGGTTAACTGACATTAATAAAAGGTGTATAAAAAAATGTTATGGGAAGCAGAGAAGGTGGAGGAAAAAGGGAAGAATGTGTGTATGTGTGTGTGTGTGTGTGTGTGTGTGTGTGTGTGTGTGTGTGTGTGTGTGTGTTTACATCTCAGCCTATAGCGCCTGTAGGCTTTCTTCAGGTCGGCCCAAGCCCGTCATGGCGCCGGCAAATTTTTGTAGTGGCGCCAGCTATGCTTGGCTCATACTGCCACCCGGAACTCATTTATTAATTCTCTGGACGGTTTCTTCTAAAGCCCGGGTTGATGGGTGGTCTTCAGGACAGCATGTGGGTAGTCTTAGGCCACTCGGCGGTGACTGAAAAATCCCAGGTGGTAGGGTGGGGATTCGAATCAACGTTGTCCATGGCGTGATTAACGCTGGCTCAGCACGCTAACCACTCAGCCACCTGAGACTGCTAGCAGCTGCAGGAGAAGGTCGTCCACGTAGATGTTCCATAGGACTGGCCCCAGCACTGAACCCTGTGGCACGGATGCTTCTACTGGCAGGGACTCGGATGCCTGCCCATTAGCGACGACCTGGAGCGTCCTTCCTTGCAGGTAGTCTCCCAGGAGCTGAAGGAGGTCGCCTTGGATGCCCTTTGCGCGATGTTTTTCGACGAAACCACCGTGCAACACTCTGTCGAAAGCACCCGCTATGTCTAGGGCGACCACGACAGTGTCCAGGCTGTCGTCAAGGGCGTCCAGTCGGCTCTTGGTGAGAAGCATGAGCAGATTGGAGGTGGACCGGAAAAGTCTGAACCCAAACTGTTGGTCCGAGAGGAAGTAATTGTCCTTGAGATGGCAACTGACTATGTCTGCCACGACCCTCACGAACACTCTCCCTACCACTGACAGCAGAGAGATGGGCCGGTAATTTTTGGGGTCAGACCCGGAGCTCCTCTTGTGGACGGGAACCACCCGAGCCTCTTTTCAAGCTGATGGCCAGATGTTTTCCCGGTGGCAAGCAGAGAAGACTGTAGTGAGAAGGGTAGTTAGCTCATGGGCACACTGCTTCAGCAGGTGCGGTCTGAGGTCATCTGGGCCAGTCGCCTTCTGAGTGTCCAGCCCTTGCAGCAGGCGTTCGACCAGCACCTGCGTCACCTCTACCTTGGTGACAGTCTCCTCAAACTGCTGTACCAAACGAAGCGGTGACTGTCTGGGGCCGTCCACCTTCATCTTTCCGGCGAAGAGGCTGGCCAGCAGCTGGGCTTTTTCCTTCCTGCTGGTGGCAACATCTCTCTCTCTCTCTCTCTCTCTCTCTCTCTCTCTCTCTCTCTCTCTCTCTCTCTCTCTCTCTCTCTCTCTCTCTCTCTCTCTCTCTCTCTCTCTCTCAGTTGCCGTTTGTGACTTTAACTTTAGCTTAATTAATTGATTTGCGTACTGGTGGAGCGCCGCCGCGAGTTTCAACAGGGGATGCTTGCAACCTATGTCGATCTCAAGAAGGCGTGTGATTCAATGCATCGCGAAGCACTCTGGCATCCTGTATTCTGGGGGAGAGAGTGTTGTGAAGTGTGTGTGTGTGTGTAGTGGGGGGCTTTGTCCAGCTTCTTTCCCGTGAATGCGAGAGTGAGGCAGGACTGTGTCCTTGCCCCATCGCTTTTCAACACTTGTATGGACTCGGCACTGGGCAGAGTTGTGGACCAGAGTCATTGCGGAGCATCCATTGGCAATACCAGGGTCACTGGCCTTGTTTTTGCTGATGATGCAGTAATCCTAGCGGAGTCGCTGGAGGTTTTGGTGATGGCTCTCGAGGCACTGCACGAGGAGGCGAAGCCCATGGGACTTCAGGTCTCCTGGGCCAAGACCAAGGTACAGGTGTTTGGAGGCTTGTTGGATGACACAGTACAGTCTGTTCATAAGTGTGGCGAGGACGTTGATATCTCAGAAAGTTTCACGTATCTTGGTAGCGTGGTTCATAGCAACGGTGAGTCTGGCCAGGAAGTCTTACGACGGATTGGTCTGGCCCGCGGTGTTATGGACTCGCTCAACACGAGTATATGGCGTTGTCGATACCTGTGTAGAAGGACAAAGATCCGGATCTTCAAGTCCCTTGTGCTCCCTGTCTTACTCTATGGTTGTGAGACATGGACACTAAATGGAGAATGGAGAGGCGGATTGATGCCTTTGGTAATAAGCGTCTACGCAGAATCATGGGATATCGCTGGAATGACTTTGTGTCAAACCGGCGACTACTCCGTTTGACTGATTCGACATATATTACCTGCATAGTCTGTCAACGCCAACTCCGGCTATACGGGCACTTGGCACGTTTTCCGGAAGCTGATCCTGCTCATCGGGTTGTCTCTGTAAGGGATAATCCTGAGTGGAGGAGGCCAAGGGGACGCCCACGGAGTTCGTGGCTGGAGCAAGTCGATAGATCCTGCCGGGAGGTACTCGGGTTGGGAAGGGGGCCTGCATGGAGAATCGCCCGGAGAGACCCCCGGGCTTTGCGTCGTAGGGTGGGCGAGGCGACGCGCCCCCCCGGCGTCTGCCCCCATTGATTGATTGATTGATTAATCGATCTATTTTTTTCTTTCCTCATATTTTCCTAGTCTTATCATCTCGTCCACCTCCTCTGTAAGCCTTTCGGGGTTCTTCATCTAGGCTTGTCAGTATTTGTATCACTTTAGTGATTTCCTCTCTCTCTCTCTCTCTCTCTCTCTCTCTCTCTCTCTCTCTCTCTCTCTCTCAGTTGCCGTTTGTGACTTTAACTTTAGCTTAATCGATCTATTTTTTTTTCTTTCCTCATATTTTCCTAGTCTTATCACCTCGTCCAAGTCCTTTGTAAGCCTCCCGGGTTCTTCATCTAGGCTTGTCAGTATTTCTTTCACTTTACTTCTAACAAAATGTAGATAGTTAAACAAAATTTGTTTTTTTTTTCAAACCGATTAACTGAAAAATTAAAGTCTGAAAAAAAAAAAATACGCTTTGTTTGAGTCTCTCCTAAACTTCTCCCGAATTTAATGGAATTCACAGAATATCATATCTTTACACCTACAAAGAACATAGTAAAATTTCAAAGCTATTGGACGTACCATATACGCAGGGGGACCCCCCGTAATCGCCCCCCTCAATTGAGTGGAACAAAACGTTGAAGTTAGCCCAAAAGCACTGTGAAAAGAGTGGAAGGAGTGACGACGTTAAAGAGGTTATGTTAGAAGTGGCTAAAACTTGCAGTCTGGTTAGGTAGGAAGTGAGGTTGCAGTACTGGCAAGACGCTGCTCTAGCTATTTCAAAATGTAATAATCTTAACGAAATTTGGTGAGTAGTTAATAGAGTTCGAGGAAAAAAAATATGATTGTATTGCGGCAGCAGATCCACAGAAAACTGCTGATGACTTAATAGATAAATGGGCGGTAACTGCTAACTCATCCTCGCTCCCTGCCGAAACTAGGAGAGAAGTTGCTAAACTAAAAGATACAAGAACTCATGTAATTCATGCACATAAAAGGGTTTTAAGTCCATCCTGTGTACATATAACAAAATCTGAACTTCTGAACGCTGTAAAGTCGGGTAAATCAACAGCCCCAGGTTGCCACGGGATTACTTATGACATTTTGAATCGTCTAGCGTCTTTACCTAGAAGCCCGTTGCTAGATCTTTTTAATCTAAGTTTTAAGAAGGGTGCTTTACCAAAAACGTGGAGGGAGGCAATAATTATTATATAATCCCGAAAGGGAACGGGGGACACAGACCCATCTCCCTGACGACAAGTATGTGCAAAATGATGGAGAGAATAATCCTTAACAGACTCCTATATCTGTTAGGTGACAATCTCTCCAAATACCTCTATGGCTTTAGGAAAGGAAAGGGTACAAGTGAATGTATCATTAAAGGTATGTCATAGGAGAACGGAAAGTGTCGTACATTTATAGACCTACAAGGTGCATTAGATAAAGCAAGAGGAGATGTTATAATATATGAACTGGCAAATCTAGGAATATCTGGACGCATACTAGCCTGGATATCAGACTATCTTAGTGACAGAAAAGAGAGTGTGGTACCAAGGTTATCTGTCAGAACATAAATCGTTAGAATTAGGCACACCGCAAGGCGGATTTATTAGCCCTATACCCTTTTTAATGTTCTCGTGAACAAGATAGCAACAACCAAGTACCCTGTCTCTGTGCAGCTAATTATCTATGCTGATGATATTTTGTTGCAGAACAAGACTCTCCCTGCCCTGCAGTTAGCCCTGGAGCAGCTTAATAAGTCATGTAAATCTTTGGGGTTAGTGGTTAACGAAGAAAAACTAAATATCAGAGCACACAAACTGCAGAATGGGGAAAATATAATAGGAGTGAGTGAATATAAATACCTTGGCACGTACGTAGGATACACCAGCAAGGCAAAGGAAGCCGAGTTGAGACACGTCATGGGTATGTGTCCACACGGGCTTCAAAAATCGGTCTTTTATTCCTGAGCTCAAAAATAATCAAAAGTATATGATGTTGGTGTATAATTATGTTTTTTTCCTCACAAAATCAATAAAATTCAAACGTCTCAAACTTCAAATATATAAAAGTGTCAGTCTTCAGGTCCAAAGGATCCAACAAAGAAAAGCCAAACATTGGCCAAAGGATTTTCAGCGCAAAAAAAAAAGGGGCCGGGAGAGGACATGATCTCCCCCATCTCCATCTGTTTTTTTCTTCTTCATTCTTTGTTTGTGCTAACATCTCCCAGTCGTCTAAGATAATCAAAACAACAGAAGATTGAGTCTGAAAAAATGACACTATTATGAGTTGTTGATGATCTAAAGAGAGAACAAACAGCATAAATCTTGTTATCATATTCAGAGCATTCCACCAATCATAACATTCATATTCATATCATAAATACATGAAAAAGAGAGTACATCTGTATCAATACATCTGTTACGACGCTCCTTGTGATGGATTTGGAGTAAGTATTCAAGTATTGACAAAGTTTTTGAAATTGACAAAGTGATCCTATAGAGTTCCAGTATTCATTCTATAGACATTCACAATGAACTCACCTGATTTGTGTGAACTCTAACTTGATTCAGATGACATTGATGAACATTGATGAGAAAAGAAAGGTTTTTGTTTGTTTTGTGAAAGCAGGAGTGTTGGTTTCTAAAGGTAGGCGTTAGGTATGTGTAAAGCTCGGCTACATCCTCTGAAATGTCTAGCCTGGTCTGGGCAGGGAGCTGGTGCACGTGTCCTACGTATGGTTTATATTAGCACCGTCAGGTCCATTATTGATTATGCTTCTCCGGTGTTATCTGTGTTGGGCGGGGGGAGAATGGCGAAACAAGAAGTTCGCAGGCAATGAGAGCAATACTAGGATGTCCAAGAACTGCTATGATAGATATAATGAGAATCGAGCTGAATATCCAGAGTGTAAAGGACTGTACTTAAGTTGATCAGACCAGGGGACGGAAAAGAAATAAGGAAATATATCGGTAGACAAAGATCTTCAACTATAGACTATGTAAGGAACGCCATAAAGCACATCCATTTGAATCGCATGTAGGACCATTGCACAGTGCTGCGACAAGAAACAGTACATTTTCCTCCCTGGGAGAGTAAGGTAATATATGTAACTTTGGTACATCTTGAAAATAAAAGAAATGTTTGTATTCATCATTAGAGCTCCAGGCTCGCTACAACAACTTAATAAAGGAAGTGCCCTCTCGCAACGCTGTACATGTTTACTGTGACGGCTCTGCTAATAATAATGGTAGAGCGGGGTGCGGTGCGCTGGTCCGCGACTATACTGGCGACACAGTCCGTGAGCATGAGTGTAGTCTAAGACTCAGTGATCATATCTCCTCCATTCTGGCTGAACTTCAAGCTATGAAATTAGGTATCTCTAAGGTGTTAGGATACAATAAAGATGTGTATATGTTTGTGGACAGCAGAGCAGCATTGGACTCTCTAAACAGCGGTAGCCCAGTCTATCAAGGAATGATATAATTTTGTAAAAACATGGTATACTCAACAGAATCCACAGGATATATGGCTAATTTTTACCGAGTGCCATCGCATGTTGGCATAATTTATATTGAAAGAGTTGACCTTATAGCAAAGCATGCCACAGAGAAAAAAAGAATAGAAGTTTCCTGCATTCTATCGATGCGCCAAATTAGGTCTAAGGTAAAAGAAAAACAACAAGACATGGAATTAGAGAAGTTCTGGCCCTCGAAAAAAAAAAGCCAGATTATCTGGAAAGCAAAATTTGGTACAAAAAAGTGGTTCTACTATAAAAAAAAAATGTTGTGCTTATCCCAGTGTAATTTAAACCAAAGTTATGAATATTGAGAACATTATTCTTCAATAATCTTTGACACAGATGCGGTATTATGATAAATGAAATTATGAACTTCGGTTGCACAGCAGCCTGAATCTACGACCTGTTATTCGTTGTTTTTTGGTCTACAAAAACTTCTGTACTATGAATTTTAGGCACTTGATACACTAAAGCAATTAATAAATCACGAACACAGACTTTACTTGTCCATTATGTATTTATACCTTGGAGATAGATTTATACGACTTGACACTCCAAACGAGAACAAACTTTCTTCTTCTTCTTTTGACCTGTATCGGTTTTCATCAGCTCATCACCATCACTTCTTCTGGTACAAACTCCCCTCTCTGCCTCTCGCAGTGGCTACATTCTACAATTAGGTGTTCCACTATTTATTTCTCCCCAGTGTCCCAGACAGCTACAGCCCTTTATGTTGGTAAGTCTTGGTAAGAGTGAGTTCGGCCCCTCATCGGCTCCTTTCGGTACTCTGCGGGTTTCAGCCTTTTAAATATCTCTTTACCACGAGTTATATTGACTATATTCTGTTCGGTACTTTTCAGATTAAACATTAGTGTTCGTGGAATCTATTAGAAATATGGTTCAAGCTATACAAACGGCAGGAAATTAGAAAAAAAATGCGAGAATGGTGTAAGCTTAGGTGCGAGTATTTAGCTTGTAATAACTGAATGATAGAGTGTTTCTCACCACTTCACCTGAAAAATGTTATCATAAACACTTTGGATCAATGTCTTGTAGACTATGGGCACAGTGCATCATGATTTATCACGTGAGATATTTTAAAGTGTGCAAGTCCTCATAGCTTCAACAGTTGACTCAGTTTTAGTTAAAGTAGCTAGCGACCACTGGCAATTTTGGGGGGCCAGAACTCCTCTAATTGGAAGCAAGTATAGAAAGATACGAGAGAAGCGCGTCCTTTCGACATTATCATCATGTGAATCAAGACACTGCAGGTTTTGAGTATAGTAAGCAAGGAGCTTTGCAAGACACAGTAATAATGAGGATTAAATTTGGCTATAAGTATCTTTGACAGGTGGGCTGTGTCACGTCTGCAGCAGACCGAAAATGTAGTGTATGTGAAGAACAGGACTCTCACACACTCTCCCACTATATATTGTATTGCCCACTACTTAAGGACTATAAAAATAAGGGCACTAATGATTTAACGGAACAAGTGATTTGGCTTATTAATAACAGGTAGATTAAAGAAATATTGAAACGGTATAGAGAATTTGCCCCAAGAATGTAAGAAAGGTGTTATAGATGGACCGTTGAAATGAGCTCGAGACCTGTAGAGAAAAATGTAGAGACGGAAAAGGTGTGGGCGCGGTCAGATATATAAATAAGATAAAAGAGAATTGTAACTATTTCCAGCCATTAAGGTAATTTGGAAACACCTGGGTGGACCAGCCCGTAGGAGATTAGTGAGGGGTGCAGGAGGAGTGTGAGGTATTTCCTGACCTTTCCTTGATCTACCACTGACCCTCGGACTAGCCGAGGCTACCTGTTCACTCACTCGTGCACACTCTCACTGTTGCTATGGATGTTATTCTTTCTGTAATTGTTTGCTTTATGTTGAAATTAATTATAACAGTAAGTGTTATCTTATGTCTTATTTGTAGTTTTATCGCTGAACTATGTTCATGTCATACTATTATCCCTATTATTATTATTATTATTATTATTATTATTATTATTATTATTATTATTATTATTATTATTATTATTATTATTATTATTATTATTATTATTATTAGTAGTAGTATTAGTAGTAGTAGTAGTAGTAGTAGTAGTAGTAGTAGTAGTAGTATAAGTACTTTATTATCATTAATACATTGCAATTATAAATCACGTATGGTGTGCGCCCCGAGAGGGACTGAAGTTGTAGGGTGGGAATATATATCTGCCCCATCCTTTTGGTTGTAAATATGTAAATAAACATTAAAAAAAATCTCTCTCTCTCTCTCTCTCTCTCTCTCTCTCTCTCTCTCTCTCTCTCTCTCTCTCTCTCTCTCTCTCTCTCTCTCTCTCTCTCTCTCTCTCTCTGAGCCCTCATTGGGATTTTCTCCTCCTTAACACCCATGATTATCACACTCTTTTTTTCTGCCAATTCAAGAACCAAGTCTTCCTTATTTCTCATTACCTGGACAATCTCACGCTCCATCTCCACTGTTATTTCCCTTTTTTGTTGTTCCAGGATTTCTTTGAAACTTACTTTCTCGTTCTCATTTTCTTTTTTCCATGCATACATTTATTTATACATGAACTAATTTCTTGATCTTATTTTCTACGTCTACTTCACTGTCAATATTTACCTTTACCCTCTTCGATATTTCTTCTTTAACCATTACTTCCATCTTGTCTTAAATGTTATCATGACTGGCACTTCCCTTTTCAGTTTTTCGTTTTCCTCTCCTTGTTTTCTGACTTCTTCCCCTCTAGCAAATAGCTCCTTCTTCAGATCATCCACAATGTCAACAAATTTTCTCAATTCCTCCCTGAGACCCCTTACCTCATTCTTTGAGGGGTTTTTTCAGTCGTCTGATAGTTGTTCACATTCCCTGTGCTTGTATTTTGGCCAGCGATTATCCAGGAAAAGAATCCGCCTTATATACCGTGCCTCCCCAACCCGACGCCATCTTGCCCGGGCGGGTCCGGTAACAGCAATGTTTTCACTATTATCGGCAACTTTTCTTCGATGTCTTAGTGTTCACTTATCCCTTTGATAGACAGGACCTACCCGACTGCCCATTCCTTGGCCCTGGCTCTACAAAAAAAAAAAAAAAAAAAGTTAGTGCGTCGAGTTACTGGTCCATAGGCAGAGCGGCTTGGCGTCTCAGCAGTGTTGTGTGAGTGTGTGTGTGTGTGTGTGTGTGTGTGTGTGTGTGTACAATCCATATTGTGACCATTCCAGTTTGTATAATCTACGAATGAGATAAAAGCTCACAAGTGACGGCTCTTCTAAATTACTATTGCCGAGAAAGCTCCTATTCAGCTATCCATTCCATCTCGAGTCTCACCTGGCAGTATCGATCGACATGCCCCAGCCATGAGTTGCGTGAGCTTCCCCTAGGTCTCCTCCATTCTCTGTTTGTCATGCAGAAATTACCCTACTAGTAGTATCGACGTCCAGGAGGTGTGCTATTTGCCCATAAAGTCGAAATTGGCGTTCATGGACCAAGCTGGTAACAGGTTTCGACTCAGTTTCATTACGTAGTTGCTGGGTCGACACATAGTCATTCCAACATTACCCATGATGCTGTAAATGCTCTTAAACCAAAGATATCGACACGACTCTCTAATGTGACTATTCACTCTTTAACTATGTCAGTGTCTCGCAGCCATATAGAAGGACAGGGAACACAACTGACTAAAAGATTATATTTTGTCCGCCTGAACAGATATCGACAACGCCATATAGTCGTGTTGAGAGAGTTTATAACAATGTGGGACAAGCCAGTTCGTCGAGTGATTTTCTGGTATGACCCACCGTTGTTATGCACTACGCTCCCAAGGTAGTGAAACTTTTGGTGACCTCGACATACCATATAAATGAAAGAACTGAATTGTGTGTGTGTGTGTGTGTGTGTGTGTGTGTGTGTGTGTGTGTGTGTGTGTGTGTGTGTGTGTGTGTGTGTGTGTGTGTGTGTGTGTGTGTGTGTGTTTTTTCAAAGGACTGAACCTTGGTTTTGGCCTAGGAAACCTTCACTCCTAGAAGCTTCGTCTCCCCAAGTAGCATTACGAGAGCCAACACCAGGACCTGCAACGATTCAGCGCAAAGTACAGCATCATCAGCAATAACACGATCAGTGACTTAGATATCGCCAACAGATGCTTCGCAACGAACTTGACCAACTACTTTGCCTAGTACCCAATCAATGCAAATTGTTGAAAAGTGATGTAGCCATGGTGAACCCCTGCTTGTCTTCTGAATTAACGGGGAAGTCAGAAACGCCTCCCACACACTCCACAGCACCATCAGTCCCAGAGCAAAGGTCCGTCACTAGGTCAATAGTCTTTGCAGGAATCTCACGGTTCCACAGAATATCACAGAGCGCATCTCGATGCACAGAGTCAAAAGCCTTCCTTAGATTGACATGGGCTACTAGCAGCCCATGTCAGTACTCACGTTGGCATTCCATAAGAGCGCCAATGCTAGGATCTGCTCAGTTGTTGACGTTACGGGTGAGAGCTCGAATTGCTCGTCTCTGAAAATATAACAGATAAGACCGAATTCGAAGCCACAGTATTTGACCGGCATATTGAGCAGTGTAATGCCATGGGAGTTGTTGAAGTCATGTCGGCCCCTTTATCCATACAAAATTGGAACTACTAATCCCCTTATCCAGTAAAGTAGAATGCAACCAGCCTGCCACAGGTCAGACAAAACCACATGCTACCAATGGACCATGGCATCACCCCCGGCTTTCAACATCTCCGCAATGATATTACACACACAAAATTGCCTTTCCACCATTCAACTTCATCACAGCCTTTCTCTCCTCCGCTAGAGAGGTTTGAGTTTCGACTATAGTAGGTGGATCAGCAGCTTCCATCTGCAACAGCAGCCGCCATGTGCTAACCAGGCAGAGGGAGCTATCCGCTGGTGTTGCCCTGTATTCACCTTCCCAAAGTACTCGTCCTAACGAGCACAGTACACATTCGCATCGGCTTCTATATGTCTATCAGACGCTCTGATAATACTCGTCTAAGATGGCTATTTAGATCGGAGCTTCTTCAGATCTCGAATGGCAGGTCAAGGGTCGTTTGAATTTAGATAATTTTGGACATTCTCAGCGATATCTTTGACATACCTCTCCTTATCCCTCAGGAAGGTTCTACTCCTCCGTGACAGAGTCCTGCATCACTTCGAGTCGCCAAACAGTCTGGCAACATGAGCTCTTCTATATATTAATCAGAGTCTCTCTCGAGGAAACTTCACTATTATTGACATCTTCCGCTCTCTAAAGCATTTTTAGTAGCTTAAAGGTATCTCAAAACTCTCCAGGATATTTCTATATTTGCATCACGCTTGGATGGCGAGAGTACCAACCGTTTTAATAGGAGCCACCTGGATCCTGACAGTCCCGTGCTGCTGATTAAGTAATTGAAATCATGGCATTCGTGGATAAAGAGCAGTGCTCTCGTTAATAATTTATTAAGTGGTTAAGTACCGTTCGGTCCTAATCTCAAATGAACGCTTTATAGCCTGCGATGAAAAAAAATTCAAGAGAATAACTAGAGTAACATCTAAAATTTGTTGATTTGAAAAATTGCTGAACGAGTCAAAGAAGTCAACTGACAGCTCCCGTCACCCCTTGGAAGGTCAAACATAAGCTGGTAATAAATATACCTGACGCATAACGGAAGAATTAGAAGAAAAGTGTAATTACAACAGCAGCGAAAGGAGGAGGAGGAAACAAATGATGAAGGTGTGTGTGTGTGTGTGTGTGTGTGTGTGTGTGTGTGTGTGTGTGTGTGTGTGTGTGTGTGTGTGTGTGTGTGTGTGTGTGTGTGTGTGTGTGTGTGTGTGTGTGTGTGTGTGTGTGTGTGTGTGGGTGTGGGTGTTTATTCATATATATATATATATATATATATATATAGAGAGAGAGAGAGAGAGAGACTGACTCGCTCTTCCCCTCTCCAAGATATATAATCACTGCCTACATACCTCCACCTGGCCGCAGGCTTGGAAGACTAGCCATGTCGTTCCTGTGCACAAGAAGAACTACCGAACGGACGTGAGGAACTACAGACCGGTGTCCCTCCTATCAGCAGTGGCAAAAGTGTTGGAGGGAATAGTGGCTGAGCGGATCACCAGACACCTGGATAGGCACTATCTGTTGAGTGCCAAGCAGTTCGGCTTCAGGAAAAACCGGTCAGCAGCCGATCTAAATCTATTACTATCCAACGAACTGAGTTCAGAGCTGGACCAAGGAAGAACCACTGCGGCTCTGGCATTTGACCGAGTGTGGCACACCGTCCTATTATAAAAAAATGAGAGCAGCCGGATTGGAGGGAAAGCTTCTGTGCCTGATGAAAAATTACTGAGAGGAACGCCACCTTCAAGTGGTCCTGAATGGGCACAAGTCCTCCCCACAACGTATCCACGCCGGCGTGCCACAAGGTAGTGTCATCGGGCCACTACTATGGAACATGTACATAAATGACCTCCTCCATCTTGTTCCTAGCGCCAAAGCGTTCGCCGATGACATCACTGTGACTCAAAAAATAGAGCCAGGAGGAGAGGACCAGGCAGCACGCCATCTAAGGGCCACACTCCGACGAATTACAGATTGGGGGAGTAAGTGGCAAGTGAAGTTTGCCCCAGCAAAAACTCAGCTGCTGGTAGTGGCCAGGACACCTGTCGATCTCCAGCTTGAATTTGAGCGACTCAAGCTGACGCCACGTGAAGAAGTGGAGGTGCTGGGCCTCACATATGACTCCAGGTGACCTTCCGCACGCACATCCAGCAGTTGGCAAGGGCAGCCTGACGGAAGCTGGCGTCCCTACGCAGAATCTCCTGGCTGAAGGACAGTCGAGGGCGCGAGGTCTTATACAAGGCACAAATCCGATCCTCCCTTGAGTATTCGTGCCTTGCGTTGGGGGGAGCTGCCAGTACCCATCTCGCGCTCCTCGACAAGGTCCAGGAGAGGGCGCGAAGGATCATCACGGATGGACAATCGGAGCACCTACCGAGTCTGCAAACCCTCCAACACCGGCGAGACCGGTCTCACCACTCTGTACAAAATACAGCAGGAGGGAGTGGATCACCTGAGGACGCTGCGCCAGTCGGTGCGGGAAGTGACAGCCAACACCCCGTCAGCGGAGGCGGCTCCCACGGCTCGGGTAGTGCAGCGATGCCAGATTACTCACTAATAGAGGCAGTTTATAAACACTTACGTGCAGTTATAGAACTGTCTCCTTGCGTCCGGTCAGCTGCCTCAGCAGTTCACACACCGGCAATAATATAAACTGTTTGTGAACCAGTGGCTGAACAATTTGTGAACAGGTTAGGCTTTCAGATAGGGGATACCAACTATGTTCCCTTTAGCCTAGAAACTAGTGCCGCCATGTAATGTAATGTTATAGGTACTAGGCCTTGATATAACAAAGTGTCTGTATAAATAAAGAGAGAGAGAGAGAGAGAGAGAGAGAGAGAGAGAGAGAGAGAGAGAGAGAGAGAGAGAGAGAGAGAGAGAGAGAGAGAGAGAGAGAGAGAGAGAGAGTAACAAGGATAAAGAATGGAACTACAGTTCATGTGGGAATAGGGATCATCTGGAGTAGGCAAAACGACTTCTTTCTATTGGCCTTTCCAGTGGCCAAGGCGCACCCACATCCAACCAATCCCATGCATTATGACGGTCTGTGTGTGTGTGTGGGGGGGGGGGGGATCCCCTCTCGCCATCCAAGTGTGAGGCATTCAAGCATCTCAAACCGATTTGAAAATACCACTGCATACTCTTGGGAACAAGCCTGCTCCATTAGTTTCGCTGTATGGCACCCCGGAGGGTCATATCTTGAGAATTTCTTGGATCTGATACGTGTCCTCCGTGTTTCACAAATCTGATGTAGGACGCAAATAATTCAGCACCTCAAAAACTCTACTGTTCTAGAGGATCCCCCAGCGGTTACTAGTAAGGATGTGACCGATCTTTTTTGTCACATCGCTAGCATTACTCTATCAAGTACAGCGGCGAGGTTCACGTGTCTGGAACCAGGACCCAGCATTCCTCATCCTTTTATACTTTGCAGAGTTCAGAAGAAAAGACCTTTACGCTTTTTGAGCCAAATTCATGGGGATCTATACATAATTCGTTGTCAGCTCCCTATGGAAATATCTGAATCGAGGTCATCCCAGACAATTTTTTTTTCTTTGTTACCGCTAAGGATGTAGTTCAAGGGCAACAAATGAAGAGTATAGTTAAAAAGACCGCTAATCGCTGCTCCTACAAAAGAAACAGATAGACTTCTCTTGAAAGAGGTCAAGTCATAGGCAAGAGGACATATAGACGAAGGAAGGCTGTTCCAGGGTTTACCAGTGTAAGGGATGAAAGTGAAGCTGCTGGTCAACTCTCGCATAAGAGGTTTGGACAGTATAGGGATGAGTGCAGCGGGGACCGCGAGAGGGGGGGGGGGGGATGAATGCAGTTAGCAAGTTCAGAAGAGCAGTCAACGTAAAAATATCGATAGAAGATAGAAAGATATGCAATATGGCGGCGGAATTTAAGAGGTAGAAGACTGTCAGTATGAGGAGGGGAGTTGATGAGACGAAGAGCCTTTCGGCCGTGCCATAAATCAACCCCTTTGACTGTCGAACCTCTTCGGCCATTTCCTGCTACCATAAAACTCGGAGAGTGTTTTCCGGATGGGAAGGGAAGGTGTTGGAAGGTAAAATTATTGGAATCTGGCAAGGGCTTGGGACAGGCACATCTTCGTCATCCCCTTCGCATATTTTATGAGTCAATCCTGTATTTCTTTCATTATTATGGTAGCAAATGACCCAGGTGTTATTTGAAAAATTATCTGATCTAATATGAATCGGCAATTTTTTTTTTGAAATTAAATTATTAAAAACGTTATTAAAGACTTTAAGGTTGTATCATGATTTTGAACCCTTGCTTTGTCAACACACCTGCTTGATAAACTCAGAATACACAAGTAGTCTCTTGCTATAGCTTCGATGGGGCTGATCTCTTCTCTAACGGCTCCTTACTTGACGAGATGGTAGCGGAGGGCAGAGAGGTGGTAGCAGCGGACACGTGTGGACTCCTGGCTGACTGCGTGGAGGGGTGTAAACATGGGCCGCCAGGAATACCATCCCTATCACTCACGCTATGTACGCAATTATATCTATATATTTACCACTCAATCAATCATATTATTTGTGAGCATACATAAAAAAATATGTACAATCACACTAATGTGTGTAAAATGATCCAATTAGCAAGATTTCCATGTAGAGGTCTTTACAAAAGATACCAACCCAACCCCTAGGAAGGGAAGGGTCGGGGTCCACTTATAGTGCCCAACAGAAAGGGGAAACCGTGTAATGGAAGGGGAAGAGGAAGGTTGTGGGGGAGACGTATGGTGCGGCCGTTTACTCTATTTAAGAGAGCAGTGTGAGTGGAGCCCCCCCACACATGATATGCATAATCCATACGAGAACGGACAAGGAACCTCTAAAATGTATATGGATATAGCATCTGGGAGGGGAAAAGAGCCGGCGGAAATGATACAGAACGCTCAACCTCCAGGAAGCTGATTTAGTAAGAGAGGAGATACGGAGTTTCCAGTTGAGATTTTGAGTTAAGGATAGACCCAGGATGTCTAATGTAGAAGAAGGTATCAGCTAAGTGTTGTCGAAGAATAGGGGATAGGTGTTTGGAAGATTGTGTAGGTGGAAAGAATGCGTTTTTGAGGCACTGAAGGACACCAGGTTCGTCTTGCCCCAATCGAAAATAATAGTAAGGTCTGAGGTTAAGCTTTCACCGGCCTCCAGCGTGGAATTATGTAATTCCTGTTTGGTGAGTTTTCTATTAAAAGATGTTGAGTAGTGCAGAGTAGGGTCATCGGCGCAAGAATGGATAGGACAGTTCGGTTTAGAAAGATCATCAATAAACAACAGAAAGAGAGTGGGAGATAGGACAGAGCCCTGTGGAACACCACTGTTGATAGATTAAGGGAAGAACAGTGACCGTCTACCACAGAAGAGACAGATCGGCAAGAAAGGAAACTGGAGAAAGGTACAGAGAGAAGGAAAGAATCCGTAGGAAGGTAATTTGGAAAACAAAGATTTGTGCCAAATCATATCAAAGGTTTTTTATGTCTAGCGCAACAGCAAAAGTTTCACCGAAACGGCTAAGTTAGTTTGGAAGTTAGTCAGTTAGGAGGGCAAGTAAATCACGAGTAGAACGCCCCTTTCGGAACCCATACTTGTGATTAAAAAGAAGGTCAGAAGTGGATAGATAGTAAAGCAATAGGACGGTGGTGTGAGGGACAGGTTGTATGTAGGCGTACTTCCAGCAGAAAGAAAAGGTAAATATTGAAAGGCAGAGACGAAAGAGTTTGACCAGGCAGGAAGCACAGTTTTTTTATGGACAATAGGAGGGACTCCATCAGGTCCATAAGCCTTCTGAGGATTAAGGCCACAGAGAGCATATAGAAAACATTTTTCTTAAAATCTTAATAACATGGATAGAAGAGTCAAAGGTGGGGATGAATAAGAGGGATATGCCATAAATCACCCAAAGTGGAGATTTTTGAGAAAGTTTAATAGAAGAGCTCAGCCTTAGATATACAGTAGATGAGACGGCGTTCCTGTCATCAGGAGTAAAGCTGCAAATACACTGACAAATTTTGGTTCACGAATGTGTACGAATATAAAGGTCATCCTGTGTTGTGGACAAGTTCGGCATCTTTCTTGCCTGTTTTTGGCCGTTCGGGGACATGTCTGCGTTGACCGCGCGACTTTTGACAGTTGCTCACGACCACCAGGAAAGTTTCATGTTACATGAAAAATTCGCGGCCGTTCGCCGAATGTCCACGAATGCAAAAATGGACGTCAAATTGTCGCCGAAATGTCGCCGACATGTCCCGGACAATTCGGCGTCCAATTCGCGGTGTTCAGCGAATTGTCGCCGAATTTTGACCGTTGAAATTTTATTTTCGGGGCGAATTTGTCGCCGACATGTCGCCGAATATTTGTGTTTGTCGCCGAATGGCCAAGACTATTTGGGGACATATTCCCGAATATTCGGCGAATATTCGGCGAATTAATCACGACACGGCAACCGGGTCGCTGTGGGAGGTGTACGCGGGTCTCTCTCTCTCTCTCTCTCTCTCTCTCTCTCTCTCTCTCTCTCTCTCTCTCTCTCTCTCTCTCTCTCTCTATATATATATATATATATATATATATATATATATATATATATATATATGTGTGTGTGTGTGTGTGTGTGTGTGTGTGTGTGTGTGTGTGTGTGTGTGTGGAATAAAACAATAATATAATAATAAATAGTAAACAAGAAAATATGAAAAAAAACAAAAAGAATCATAAATTTATAAAATAAGTATGAAACTAACATTCATTTATTTCATAATATATTCATTATTTATTACTTTATTTATTTCCTAATGTCATTATTTTGCCATTATTTAATCTGTTATATTTTTTTGTTTTTTTCAAATTAATTTCTTCTTGCAGTTACTAGTTTGTGTACTGATTTCACATAAACATTCATTCATTCTAAAATATTTGTAGGAGGGCAAAACAGAAACAAGTCATATTTATACTTTTTATTACACATACTATCATACATAATACCACGCATATTATCACACACGGTATTTACTTGCCCACAATTCTGCCCTGCCAAGCCACTTCTCCCCGGGTGTTGTATTAGTCCATGAGGTAGGCGCGGATATTCTTGGGGTCTACCTTAGCTCTTGGGTTCCGCAGAGGGTCGAGTGGGACGAGTTGATCGCCCTCTCGCCATTCCTCTGGAACAAGTTGCGAGAGACGAGGTGGGCTCTTCAGCTGCCGGTGAAGAAGTGTGTTGCACCCCGGATTCCCGTGCTTTTATATGCCACATGGGCATCAGATGATCAGCTGTCAGAAATCTTGGCACTGTCGGAGAATTGTCCCCGGTATGTCGCCGACAGTTCGGGGACATACGAAGACAATTCGGAGACTTGTCGTCAAAACGTTAAAATTTCGGATTTTGAACTCGGCGACATGGCCGCCGAATAGTCGGCGACATGTCTCCGAATTGTCCCCGAATTATCTTGAGCATTCGCCGATATGTCGCCGAATGGTCACGAACTGTAAGAATCTTGGTCATGTCGGCGAACCAGTCGCCAAATTTTTTCACGAACTGATTCGGCGACAAGTTCGTGGCCAAAAATCGACAGTGTATTTGGGGCTTAAGGAGAGGAGGGAAAGATGAAGAAGTGAAATTAGAGGAGATATTTTTGGCTAGGTGCCAGAAGGCTCTGGAAAAATTATAAAAAGCAAGGTTGCGGCACTTTCTATTTATCGAAGAGTTATTAGAAAGTCTGAGAATAGATTTGCCATAGTTCCGGGCAGAAATGTAATTATCGTAAATAGCAGGAGTGAGAAGGCTCTGGTACCTTGGGTGAGCTGCCTCTCTCTCTCTCTCTCTTAATAGCACGAAAACAAGCATGATTGAACCAAAGCTTTTTAGCATGACGAGTAGAGAAAGTACATGGAATGTGTGCCTCTACTTGAGAGACAATCACCTCAGTGATGTGCTGGGCACACACTTGGAAACAGTAATCATTCCAAAGGAAATCAGAAAAGTACAACCTCAGGTCGTCCCACCAAGCTGAAGCAAAATGCCAAAAGCATGGCATCTTTGGTGGGTTAAGAGGCTGTTTAAGATCGATAGCACACAATGCAGAAATAGGATTGTCATCGGAGGAGCCCAACGGAGAGGACAATTTTATAGAGAAAGCAGAATGATTAGAAGTTTGGAAGAGGTCTAGGAATGTTGGGCGTATTTCCAAGGCGGTCGGGAATTCGTGTAGGGTGCTGAACCAAATGCTCTTAGTCGTTGAGGGGAGCAAAGTTGTAGGTTTGTTCATCAGGCAGATTAGTGAAAGAGTATGAAAGCCAAAGCAACATCTACCTTTCCTTCCTGCTGGAAGCACGCCTTCGTACAGCCTGTGCCTGAAAAGGGTGGCCGATCCAATCACTCATACTACCGCCCTATTGCTTTACTTTCCTGTCTATCTAAAGCTTTTGAATCAATCCTTAACCGGAAGATTCAAAAGCACCTGTCCACTTCTGACCTTCTATCTGATCGCTAGTATGGGTTCCGCAAGGGGCGTTCCTCTTGGTCATCCTCTCTTAGCCGTTTCGGTGAAACTTTCTCAGTTGCGCTAGACATATCGAAAGCTTTCGGCAGAGTCTGGCATAAGTCTTTGCTTTCTAAGCTGCATGCCCTCTTTCGGATTCTATCCTTCTCTCTGTTCCTTTATCTCCAGTTTCCTTTCCGGCCGTTCTATCTCTGCTGTGGCAGACGGTCACTGTTCTTCCCCTAAATCTATCAACAGTGGTGTTCCACAGGGTTCTGTCCTATGACCCACTCTCTTCCTGTTATTCATCAATGATCTTTCCATAACAAGCTGTCCTATCCACTCATACGCTGACGACTCCACTCTGCATTATTCAACTTCTTTCAACAGAAGACCCTATCAACAGGAATTACAAGACTCCAGACTGGAGGCTGCAGAACGCCTAACTTCAGACCTTGCTAACATTTCCGATTGGGGTAATAGGAACCTTATGTCCTTCAATGACTCAAAAACCCAGTTTATCCACCTATCAACTCGACACAATCTTTCAAACACCAATCCCTTCTTCAATAACACTCAGCTGTCACCTTCTTCAACTCAAAATATCCTCGATATATCCTTAGCTCAAAATCTCAACTGGGAACTTCACATGTCCTTTATTACTAAATCAACTTCCTCGAGGTTGGGCGTTCTGTATCGTCTCCGCCAGTTTTTCTCCCCCGCACAGATCCTCTCCATATATAAGGGCCTTGTCCGCCCTCGTATGGAGTATGCATCTCACGTGTGGGGGGGCTCCACTCACACAGCTCTTCTGGACAGAGTGGAGTCTTAGGCTTTTCGTCTCATCAGCTCTCCTCTTACTGACAGCCTTCTACCTCTTAAATTCCGCCGCCATGTTGCCTCTCTTTCTATCTTTATCGATATTTTCATGCTGACTGTTCTTCTGAACTTGCTAACTGCATGCCTTCCCCTCTCCCGCAGCCCTATACTAGCCAAACCCCTTATGCAAGAGTTAACCAGCATCTCCATTCTTTCATCCCCTTCACGGGTAAATAAAAACACTTTGGAACAACCTTCCTTGGTCTGTATTTCCTCCTGCCCTTGATTTGACCTCTTTCAAGAAGATTGTATCAAGACATGTCTCCACCCGAAATTGACCCCTCTTTTTGGCTACTCTTTACTTTAATCTTTTATAGGAGCGGCGAGTAGCGGGCTTTTTTATTGCACTCTTTTTGTTGCCCTTGAGCCGTGTCCTTTGATGTAAAAAAAAAAAAGATGGAGATTTCAGCGAAGGGCGAGTGAGTCAAGATGTGTCCCACTTTAGAGTTCAAATATTCGAAGATTTTTACATAGTTTGTAGAATTAGGTGAGAGATAAACAATACAGACGAATTTAGTAATAGAGTGACAGTTAAGTATTAGCCAGATGGTGGGAAATTCTTAATAATCAAGGTTATGGGCAAGATAAAAAATGATGTCGTTGCGTACGTAGATGCAATATCCAGCTTTGGATTGAAATTTAGGATAAAGAGAGTAGGAGGAAACAGAGTATATATTACTGTCACTAGTTTCCGAGACCTGTGTTTTGGTGATGAAAAGGTGAGGTCTAGAGAAGGAGAGATGATGTTCCACAAAATGCAAATTGGAACGAAGACCGCGATACTGCAGAAATTGATAAAAAAAAGAAGTCTGAGGAGTTATCAAGACATCTCTCAAGTCGGAAGCCAAAAAGGGAGTCCTCTCTGGAAGAATTTGTGGTCCCCCCTCCAGGCGATGACTCCAAGTCATTATTATCGGTCGCTACTTTAATTTTTGAATTTTTCGGGAAATGGTATGTGTTTTGAGTATGTAGTGTTGTGTGGATAGCAAGAGGATCTGTCTTTAGACAGCATGCTGAACTACTCTCTGGTGTTGATGAGACAATAGGGAAGCGAAAAATGAGGACACGGGAAGAGTCTCTGGAGGGTTTGAAGCACCCTCCTCCCTTCCCGTATACACTTCACCGGGTTGGTATCTTCCTATATCTCCTTCCACCTGTCGCGCGAACGTTACTGCTCGACTATAGAGTCGACCTTGGCTTAGAACATCTCTTTATCCTCTAGTTCACATACCTCGGTAGGGGCGTATAATTCAATTAGAGATATGAAGCCCAAGGTGTGCCTCAACCTTACCAGCATCATACGCTCATCAATCGGAATAACCCCAATAACAGGACTGTAGTCGGCTAAAAATGGCTAAAGTTACTCTTCTGAGACAGGCACGATCGATCAGACCTGACCAGTTGTATGTATAACCCTTATTACTGATCTTTACATTGCCATGTCTCCTTCTCTCAGAGAGCCTCACTGTGCCCATGTCAGCCCTTTGAGTTCAGTTGATGGTGTACTCGCTGTTCCTCCGAAAGGGTCAGGTTGTTTCAGGCACAAGCTTGTGTCTCGTCTACACTACCCTGAGGGTCCCCCAGGAAAGGTGTGTGTGAGATTGATCGGGTAAGGGTGTTGCTTTGAAACTTTATTAATGCTTGAAAATGAGTTTCATTAAAGCTCTAAATAAAGATTTGACTACTAAACCCATGCAGCATTAAGGCAATGAAATCAGTAAGATACGGCTGAAATTTAGCGTTTTCTCAGAACTCGCATCAGAGATAACTGTGGTCCAGAGGAATAAGATGGCAAACTATTATCATGATCTGAGCATTGAAAATGTCTTTTAAAACACCGTTTAAGACCCCCCCCCCCACTTCCCGGCTTGGATTGAATGGACATTTGTATGAGTAATATACTTTTTCTGCTCATAACTTTTATTCATCATTTCCGGTGAATATTTTCTATCTCCACTAAAACGGTTTAACTTATTTTCAATCTGATTTCAGCATTTGACAGAATAATACAAGAGACAGTTTGTCAAGCATGTTTACCATTCCAAAATGCATGAGACATTAATAACGAAGAAAAATATGGCAAAATTCAGGACGACATGAAAAAAACTGACATATGATCATTTATGAGGAAGGAGGTAGATTTTAAGGATAGCTAAAAAGCAAATAATTTTAAGAAAACATATTCATGAAGAAACAAATAATGATCCTATTATCTTCAAACTTCGCCAGAAATAGTGCATAATAACGTAGCTTTCCCTGTAAAGATTTCAGGGAGATTGGAGCCATATTTTAATTTTAATTGAACATCCCCCCAAACTCAAGTAATATCCTTTAAGCCATACAGTGTCGACTTTTGTAGATATATGGCTTATGTCAGGTTGCATTGCTTTTATATGCCTCATTATATTTTTAAGCAGAAAAATCGTATAAAAAGAAATACGAAGCACTCACAAAATATGCTCGAAATTATGCAACATAATTACGTTTACATGACTTTGTTCAAGGACTATAAATGCATATGAAAAGTATTGCTTTTAAGAGCTTCCAGTATCTTCCTTAATACTTCTGAAATAATGAATTAAATAAAAAAAAAGTAATGACTGCAGTTTAACCGTTTAAAAGGGCAAACGTATCAGTACATACTAAACACTTCCTTAAGAGGCACGTACTTGTTCGTACTAAACATTGCACGGGTTAAGAGGCGGTGGTTGAGTGGTTAGCGTGCCGGCGCCGCGTCCGGGAGATCCAGGAGGGACGTGGCGATTCCTGGCCGCCACACAGCTGGGACTTTTCAGTCACCGCCGAGTGTCCTAAGACTACCCACATGCTTCCTTGAAGACCACCTATCAACCCGGAATATAGATTACCTCTCTAAAGAGAGGCTCAAAGATGAGGTCCGGGGGGGCAGTATGAACCAAAACAAGATGGCGCCACTATAAACACTCGCCTGCGCCACAACGGGCTGGCCCGTCCATCAGGCCCCACCAGTGAAAAAGCCTAACGGCGCAACAGGCCGCGACGTAAAAAAAAAAAAAAAAAAAGAGTAAATAAATAGAGTATGTAGATATTACGATGCTGCCTGATTTCATAACTCCTGCTGATTTTCGTACATGTCTAAAGAACATGTGGTAGGTACAAAGTTTATGTTATTTTTTTCATATTAATTAAAAACAAAGTTTTAAATGATGTTGTTATCTAAAATTTCATGGTTTTGAATTAATTAGTATGTGAATCCGTATCTCAAAATAGATTCATAAGGTGAACAGCAGCCATAAGGTCACCTCCTCTTATTTTAAGTTATTTTTATTTGCCTAACAAAATTGTATTCATATTTTACAATTTGAGTTCGACGATAAAATTAGTAATCTGGTAGTATGCATTTAAAGTATTTCTTCGTCATTTGAAAAATAAGTTAAACTGCAAAAGAAAATCGAATGCGATTATGGCACAATTTAGTTTT
The DNA here is from genome assembly GCF_024679095.1 of Eriocheir sinensis. Lineage (NCBI taxonomy): Eukaryota > Metazoa > Arthropoda > Malacostraca > Decapoda > Varunidae > Eriocheir > Eriocheir sinensis. Next base: position 17,712,682 of record NC_066509.1, read on the forward strand.
GAAAAACTTCATTATACGGGTAGCAGCAAAAAACTGTCCAAAAAAAAAAAAATCATGCCATACTTAGCTATATGGTTGAATTTAATTTCATCTTATCAGTTTCTATATTACTGAATAAGGCATATAAGTAAACACTGTCTCAACCTATTCGATATTATTTATTCATAGATATTACTTTAGTAGAATCTTACCTGTAAATGATCCAAGGAAAGTCGACGGGTTGAAAATCTCTTCAAAGAATTAATCAATCTTCCATTATTCGTCCCAGTATCTCTCGTCGACCTCAATTTTCCAACCTCATCTTGCACCCACTTGTTCACTAATCCAGCTTGGCTCATTCTACCTAACCTGCAATATATAAAATTATCAAAATACCTAAAAAGGAAAATTAAGTACAACCAATGCAAAAAAAGAATGAATCTAGATTCAAGAAGTAGGCACACACACACACACACACACACACACACACACACACACACACACACACACACACACACACACTTTTGTAGCTCCGGTAGCTCAGTCGGTTAGAGCGCAGCAGTGCAAGGCTTCACGGCCAAACAGGCGGCGGTTCGAGCCCCGATCATGCCGGATTCTTTCCGTTGACTAGGAGTGGTTACTGTCCCCCCTTGAGCAAGGGGGGGGGGGGGGTGAGATCATGGCAGTACCCAGTGGATCGACAAAAGGAGCACTTGCTCACGTCGTGAGGGTACCTGCTGGCGAAAGCGAGTCCAACTCGTGATCAGCCCGTGGTGAATTACACACACACACACACACACACACACGCACGCACACACACTTATATATATATATATATATATATATATATATATATATATATATATATATATATATATATATATATATATATATATATATATATATATATATATATATATATATATATATATATATATATATATATATATAGAGAATGTGTGATATATATATATATATATATATATATATATATATATATATATATATATCTATATATATATATCTATATCTATATATAGAGAGAGAGAGTGTGTGAGAGAGAGAGAGAGAGAGAGAGAGAGAGAGAGAGAGATTTTTACATAGATTTACATAGAAAATCAGACCACACAGACCCCATGGTCCAGACTTGGTGGTCTGTCCTTAAACCTAAGTGATTTTACATTAATCAGAAGACTCCAAAACGTTGCATTTCTACTCTAGTTGATATTAAGTTGAAGGAAGTGACGGTCGAGCTTATGTTTGAAGGAGTCAATCGTGTTACACTGGACCACTGATGGTGGGAGCTTATTCCATTCTCGCACGACAACGTTGGTGAAGAAAAATTTGGTGCAGTCTGAATTTACTTGTCTACATCTGAGTTTTACGCCATTGTTCCTCGTGCGCAAAGTGTCATCGATCATAAACAATGTTGATCTGTCTACATTCGTGAAACCATTAAGTATTTTAAAACATTCGATCAGTTTTCCTCGGAGGCGACGTTTCTCAAGAGAACATGTTAAGGGTAGAAAGCCTTTCTTCGTAGGATTTGTTGCGCAAGGAAGGGATAATTTTCGTTGCCCGACGCTGAACACCTTCTAATTTAGCAATATCCTTTGCATGGTGGGGAGACCAAAACTGTACCGCATATTCCAAGTGGGGTCTGACTAAACTGTTGTAGAGCGGGAGTATTACATCTTTATTCTTAAATAAAAAGTTTCTTTTAATGAAGCCCAACATTCTGTTCGCTTTATTTGCTGCATCGATGCATTGCTGTGAGAATTTGAGGTTTGACGCTATTTTGACCCCCAAGTCCTTGACGCATTGAACGCTTTTGAGTTTAACGCCGCGCATTTCGTAATCAAACTTCTTATTCCTCGTTCCAACTTGAAGGACCTGGCACTTGTCTACGTTAAAGGGCATCTCCCATCTATCCGACCAAGCTGAAATTTTGTGCAAATCCTCTTGGAGGCTTTGCCTGTCTTCGTCAGTGAGAACCGAGTTACCAATCTTTGTGTCGTCTGCAAATTTACTAATGCGGTTATTGAGTCCAACATCCACGTCGTTGATGTAAATAATGAAGAGCACTGGCCCAAGAACCGAGCCCTCAGGGACGCCACTAGTGACCGGCGCCCACTCTGAGTTAAATCCGTCAATCACTACTCTTTGTTGTCTGTTGCTCAACCAATTCGCGATCCATTGGTTTACCTGACCGTCAATACCTATTTGCTTTAATTTGTAAAGTAATTTATGATGCGGGACTTTATCAAACGCTTTCTGGAAATCAAGATAGACTACGTCCAGTGATTTGGTTACGTCATAAACAGTGAAGAGGTCGTTATAAAAGGTTAATAGATTTGATAGGCAGGATCTTTTGTTTCGGAAGCCATGTTGTGAGTCCCCAATTAATGAGTGGCTTTCAAGGTAACTCACAATTTTATCTCTAATTATGCCCTCAAGTAGCTTACCTACAACCGAAGTTAGACTAATGGGCCTGTAATTACCTGGTACTTTTTTGTCTCCTTTCTTAAAAATCGGTGTCACGTTAGCCTTTTTCCAATCTGAAGGGACAATGCCTTGTCGCAAGGACATATTGAATACGGTTGTGAGGGAGGAGAGTATTTCACTCTTTGTTTCTTTCAGCAGAGTTGGATATACTTTATCAGGTCCAGGACTTTTATTTGTTTTAAGTGATTTGAGGGCTTTAAGGACTTCATCGGGTTTTATTTCAAAGTTAGACAATGCATGCTCGGGATTTACATTAGTACTGGTGTTGGTGGTGGTGGTGGGAGGACTGTTATTATTAAACACCGAGGAAAAGTAATTATTTAATAGGTTTGCAACGTGTTGGCTGTCAGTCACTAGTGCACTAGAGAGAGAGAGAGAGAGAGAGAGAGAGAGAGAGAGAGAGAGAGAGAGAGAGAGAGAGAGAGAGAGAGAGAGAGAGAGAGAGAGAGAGAGAGAGAGAGAGAGAGAGAGAGAGAGAGAGAGAGAGAGAGATCAAATCAAATCAAATCCTCTTTGTCTTGTCAATATGTTCTTTTCTTCATCTATGTATTCCAAATCTTCCAAATCTTCAGCTGCCGAATCGGGAGGAAGCTATTTCCGGTGACGTATATACGGGTGTCGACAGGGTGCTCCAAGTTTATCAAAATCCCTTCTCGAGTCCTCACTCGAGAGACAAGACGTGAGACAAGAGGGAAACGAATTTCCCTCTCGTCTCAGTAGTAACAAATGTACGGAAGTGGGGGGGACTGGAAGTGGGGGGGACTGGAAGTGGGGTTTGGGGGGGTCTGCGGTCGGCGGGGGGGTTCCGGAAGAGGGGGGTTCTGAACCCCCCTCTAACCCCCACACACACACACACCCATCTTTTATTTCACCCCCCTCACCCCTCTCGGACTAGCGTACGGAAGCGGGGGTGACGGAGCGGTAGGTCGGTCAGCAGGGGTGGGGGTGACAGGAGAAGGATACTTGAAGGGTTAAGATAAGATCTTTCTTTGACCCTCGAATGACCACGAGATTATAATCACGGAAAAGGTTAAGGACATTAGGTTAATGACCAGGCTGAAATATGAATTTACTCTCTAATGCAAGTCCGAAAATAAAATAAAAAATCGCCATTGAACGTAAGACTCGATAAATTATTTAAGTTTTTGCTGGATGTATTGTATCATTATCTTCTTATTTCTCATTTCTCAACTTGTTTCTTCTTATTTCTTTCCTCAACTTATATATATTTTTTTTTACTCCGGTTATTTGGTGCCATCTAACCCTAAACACTGCAGCACCAAGTCTTTTTTTTTTCTGATTTTGCATTAATTAATGTCTTATATTTCATTTCTTAACTTATTTCTTCTTATTTCTTTTCTCAACTTGCATTTCTTTATATTTTCTGCCTGCTCTTCGGTGTCATATGACCTTAGACGTTGCCGCATCGAATTTACCTTTTTCCGTGAAAAAGGGATCATGTGTGTGTGTGTGTGTGTGTGTGTGTGTGTGTGTGTGTTCCATTCCCCTCCGATTCTTGAGAAATCTGCGGCTAGCTCGAAATTTTGTGGGCCATCTTTTTTAGCCGATTATATGCTCCGAAGCGGAATTTAGTGAGGATTCTTATGGTATCTTCAAATTCCTCATACGTCTATTAGTTCCCGAGTTACACCGAGAAAACTGAATTTTTTTTCTCTCGTCAGAGTAGCCTAACAAATAAAAAACACTCATTAATTAATGTCTTATATCTCATTTCTTAACTTATTTCTTCTTATTTCTTTTCTCAACTTGCATTTCTTTATATTTTCTGCCTGCTCTTCGGTGTCATATGACCTTAGACGTTGCCGCATCGAGTTTACCTTTTTCCGTGAAAAAGGGATCATGTGTGTGTGTGTGTGTGTGTGTGTGTGTGTTCCATTCCCCTCCGATTCTTGAGAAATCTGCGGCTAGCTCGAAATTTTGTGGGCCATCTTTTTTAGCCGATTATATGCTCCGAAGCGGAATTTAGTGAGGATTCTTATGGTATCTTCAAATTCCTCATACGTCTATTAGTTCCCGAGTTACACCGAGAAAACTGATTTTTTTTCTCTCGTCAGAGTAGCATAACAAATAAAATCACTCATTAATTCATGTCTTATATTTCAGTTCTTAACTTATTTCTTCTTATTTCTTTTCTCAACTTGCATTTCTTTATATTTTCTGCCTGCTCTTCGGTGTCATATGACCTTAGACGTTGCCGCATCGAGTTTACTTTTTCCGTGAAAAGGGATCGTGTGTGTGTGTGTGTGTGTGTGTGTGTGTGTTCCATTCCCTCTGATTCTTGAGAAATCTGCTGCTTGCTCAAAATTTTGTGGGCCAACTTTTTAGCCGAATATATGTTCCGAAGCGGAATTTAGTGAGGATTCTTATGGTATCTTCAAATTCCTCATGCGTCTATTAGTTCCCGAGTTACACCGAGAAAACTGAATGTTATTCTCTCGTCAGAGTATCCTAACAAATAAAATCACTCAGAGCTCCTCATCTACGTTCCTTAGAAAGATTGCCATATGTTACTATTAAGAAACTTATCCCAACAACTGCAAATTTGACGCACTTTCATCGAAACTTAATTTTAATAATTTTTATTTACTTTATGGCGCGTTTCGCGTCATCGTCCGCCAGAACCTTTTACCCTTGATGACATGAAATGCGTCATCGTGCGCGAGAGGGTTAAATAAGTCAGATTTATCTCAAATTCACTGTCTGGGCAGACAAATATTCGGAAAAGAAGGCAAACCAGTTTGTAGATATATATAAATATGACGTATATTCACGTCCTTATGGATATCTTCTTGTTGATTAGGGTATAAATACTCCTGAATCCCTACAGTTTCGCTCAAACATTGTTGGAGAGCCTCCCAGATGAACGCGTATTCAATGGTGAACTCCAGGAAAAAGGAACTCTTACGTTCTATACTCCCAACATAACGAACCCTATGGTTTAAGCTCTCAGCTACTTCTGATCTTACTCTCTTAAGCCTTTGCAGTTACTTTCTTAAACCATCGAAGCCCGCCTTCCTGAAGTCAGGTATTAAGTGTTGTTTCTGCTGACTCTATCCTCCCATTTAATATTAAATTTAATTTCCTTATGATCACTGTTACCTAATGAACCCCAACCTCAATGTTGCATATTATGTACTCTTTATTAGTTAACAACAAATCCAAAATATTTTCTTCCCTCGTTCGCACTGTTTTGTATATAGAACGAACTTACATTAGCTGAACTCACACTGTTTTGATTATAGAACGAACTTACATTAGCTGAACTCACACTGTTTTGAATATAGAACGAACTTACATTAGCTGATCTCACACTGTTTTGAATATAGAACGAACTTACATTAGCTGAACCCACGCTCCTGGAAGAAGCTAAAATTTTCTAAAGGCTACAATAAAATCAATATGACCGATGAAGATACGGCACGTCACAATGAACAAACTCACTGTCTTCTCTGTAAATACGGGTTTTAAAAGGTAAAGTAAAACATCATGACCATGAAAATCAGGAAACAATTACATTGAAGCTTATTGTAATAGATGCAACCTTCAAATGAAAAAATCACAAATTGCAGCGCACTCTCATTGCACATTATGCGGATTACGACATGACGTTAATCCCGCGTGAATTAACGCTACCTGGCTTTGAAAATCAAACTAAGACCAAAACATTCAGTTCAGAAATACCATGAAGTCATCATAAATGACTTGAGATTTATTGACACGTATGTCTTTATGTCTGGTTCACTCGCGGCTTTAGCGATCCAATTCATCAGCACTGGGAACGAGCCCATGTGCACACAACAGATGTTGAAAGATGTGCCAGCACCTGCGTTACCATTATTGATCAAGGGAAAGCAGGTTTGTTGTTATGACGAGATGGACTCGATGGAACGACATTCTGAGCCACGTCTTCCATCCCGCGAAGATTTTTTTCAATTCGCTTCAAGAAGCAGAACTTTCCGAAAGTGATTATAAACATGCTCAGAATGTTTGGAAAGTAGCTGGATGTCAGAGCCTGATGGACTATTTGTTGCTTTATGTAAAAGTGGATGTTGGCCTTCTATGTGATGTCTTCCTAGAGTGGAGAGGTATTTTGAAAACCCAGTGGAGGTTGGATATTGTAAATTATGTTAGCCTGCCAGGATTTGCCTATGACTCTTTTGTTAAAAACACAGCAGGAATTAGAGATGCTTAGTAGCCACACATATATCATTGCATTCAAACAAATGTGCGTGGGGCTACACAAGTGTGCGTCGTTTTGTACGCACCAATAACATCTACGCGAACCCTCAGTTTAATCCAAAACATGATAGTAACACTTTCCTTTCATATCTTGACTTCAACAGTCTTTATCACTGTAATGCAAGAGAAGTTACCATGTGGAGATATGAAAACTAGATGAGACAGAAATGCACTGGTTTTTGAGCGGGAGGGGCTAGGTCAATCAAGCAACCGATGGCGATTTTGGATACCTCATTCTGTGCAATACTGAGGCTGTCTCACGTGAAGTCATTGAGAAAACGGATGACCTCCCACTGACCATCAGAAGACACAATATCATCAATAGAGATATATCGTCAGCCGCACACGAATGGTATGAAGAAGAAAACCGTCCAGTACCGTGTAAGAACATAAAACAGATTGGAACACATGTTGCTCAGGAGAAAATACTGTTTGCTCTGTCCCTCCTTAAACTGCTATTCAACTAGGCCGGGTTGTTAAAAAGTGCATGCTATTTATATGTTTAAGCAAAAGCACTTTCTTGCGGACTTCATTCAGGATAACATAGAAGCCCGCAAAAGTGCTACTTGCCCTATCAAGAAAACTGCAATCAAGTGTATTTCAAACAGCATTTTGGTCGATACCTGATGAACGCGGCCAAATATAGTGAAGACATAGATATTGTCACCAACCGCGAAAAGTTTTGAAGCTGGCCCGAAGTCCTTACTTTAAACGCGTTGTACCCCTCAATGATGGTCATGTAGTTGTAGTTCGCCATAAGAAATATTCACAGGCGAATCATCCAAACTACATTGTCTACTACGTCCTAGAGCTGTACAAGCTGCGACTATATGATTTCTTTTACAGTATCATGAAGGCTCATTACGGGGATCGGGCGAAACTAGTGTATTGTGACACTGATTCCTTAATAACAGAAACTGAAACTCCTGATCTATTAACAGAGTACTCGCAGGAACCCTTTAAAAGCTATATAGACACAAGTAACTTTAGCTCCTCACATTCCTTGTACAACACAGACAACAAAGGCAAGCTCTTTCTCAAGTCTGAAGTGAGGAAAGAACCATCTCAGAATTTGTAGGTGTAAGAACAAAGTGCTACTCCATCCCCTTGGCAGACAGTGACCGGTTGAGTTCAGCTAAGAGCGTTCCAAAGCTCATAAAGAAAAAAATTGCTCATCAGCGATACAAAGACGTCCTATTCCAGAAGCAAACATTTACCTTTGGCTATCAGGGATTCACAGTGCGTAATGGACGAATGAGTACAGTAAAATATCCCAAGAGAGGGATATCTGTAGTTCAGGACAAAAGACACTGCTTTAGCACCTTGGAGTTACGACCTTACGGTCATCCCGATAATTCTACAGGGTAGAGGAGGAGGAGGAAGAAGGAAGCTGTAATCATAATTTGACCAAATTCCAATAAACATTGAGTTTGTTTGACTTGTTTATATGTCCTTTATCAAAAAATGAATGAAAAAAACAATAATTGTCTTAAAATTTATTCGATTTGTGGAAACATGTAGATAAAACGCGTCTATGTTTCGATCTGGCTCATATAAAAAAATAAAAAAAAGACTCGCGAAATGTGCGCGGCGGCGGCAGCAGCGGGCCCTGCGGCGACATCATGCGACGACAGGATGCGACAGGATTGCGTGGGCTCGGGACGGGGCGGGGCGGGGCGGCAGCACGCTATCAAGTTATTCTAAAAGATAAATGAGACACTGGATTTGTCTCTACTATGAACCGGACATGATAGTGTTCTTAGATAGTTATGCTCTCGACCTCAAATTATACTCTGATTATTTTAAATATATTGCTTACCCTGGGCTCAGGATATATAAAAATGCATTTCGACTTCAAAGCACGCGAAGCGATGTGTGCGGGGCTTATGTCGTGTACTTTGCTTACAATGTTTCACACTTGGGTGTAAGAGAAACTCTTGAAAAAATTTGTATGGAGTTTTCCAAGACCGAATATTCGAGGAATGATGAACACGTGATGAGATTCGCTTACAGCAAGTTTATAATGCCCGTATGACATCAAACATTTAACACGTGTTCATAAAAAGTAAGTATTGACTTTATTGATTTTTCATATTGAAGTGTATTACATTCCATGAAGCTATTCTCAGCATAAATAATTTTCTAGTTCCTTTATCGTGGTTTGTATAACACGCTTAAATCAGTGGTCTGGCTCCATACAGGACCTCACTCGTCACCACCACTAGCCCCAGTGCTGCCGCCCCGCCCCGCCCCGTCCCGAGCCCACGCAATCCTGTCGCATCCTGTCGTCGCATGATGTCGCCGCAGGGCCCGCTGCTGCCGCCGCCGCGCACATTTCGCGAGTCTTTTTTTTGTTTTTTTATATGAGCCAGATCGAAACATAGACGCGTTTTATCTACATGTTTCCACAAATCGAATAAATTTTAAGACAATTATTGTTTTTTTCATTCATTTTTGATAAAGGACATATAAAAAAGTCAAACAAACTCAATGTTTATTGAATTTGGTCAAATTATGATTACAGCCTCCTTCTCTTCCTCCTCCTCCTCTACCCCTGTAGAATTATCGGGATGACCGTAAGGTCGTAACTCCAAGGTGCTAAAGCAGTGTCTTTTGTCCTGAACTACAGATATCCCTCTCTTGGGATATTTTACTGTACTCATTCGTCCATTACGCACTGTGAATCCCTGATAGCCAAAGGTAAATGTTTGCTTCTGGAATAGGACGTCTTTGTATCGCTGATGAGCAATTTTTTTTCTTTATGAGCTTTGGAACGCTCTTAGCTGAACTCAACCGGTCACTGTCTGCCATGGGGATGGAGTAGCACTTTGTTCTTACACCTACAAATTCTGAGATGGTTCTTTCCTCACTTCAGACTTGAGAAATCCGAGCTTGCCTTTGTTGTCTGTGTTGTACAAGGAATGTGAGGAGCTAAAGTTACTTGTGTCTATATAGCTTTTAAAGGGTTCCTGCGAGTACTCTGTTAATAGATCAGGAGTTTCAGTTTCTGTTATGAATCAGTGTCACAATACACTAGTTTCGCCCGATCCCCGTAATGAGCCTTCATGATACTGTAAAAGAAATCATATAGTCGCAGCTTGGACAGCTCATTGAAACTTTTCGCGGTTGGTGACAATATCTATGTCTTCACTATATTTATCAGGTATCGACCAAAAATGCTGTTTGAAATACACTTGATTGCAGTTTTCTTGATACTATGTTATCCTGAATGAAGTCCGCAAGAAAGTGCTTTGCTTAAACATATAAATAGCATGCACTTTTAACAACCCGGCTAGTTGAATAGCAGTTTAAGGAGGACAGAGCAAACAGTATTTTCTCCTGAGCAACATGTGTTCCAATCTGTTTTATGTTCTTACACGGTACTGGACGGTTTTCTTCTTCATACCATTCGTGTGCGGCTGACGATATATCTCTATTGATGATATTGTGTCTTCTGATGGTCAGTGGAGGTCATCTTTTTTCAACTTCACGTGAGACAGCCTCAGTATTGCACAGAATGAGGTATCCAAAATCGCCATGTCTCATCTAGTTTTCTCATATCTCCATGGTAACTTCTGTTACTATCATGTTTTGGATTAAACTAGAGGGTTCGCGTATGTTATATTGGTGCGTAACGCACACGCACAACACTTGTGTACCCCACGCACATTTGTTTGAATGCAATGATATATGTGTGGCTACTAAGCATCTAATTCCTGCTGTGTTTTTAACAAAAAGAGTCATCCACTGGGTTTCAAAATAACTCAAAATACCTCTCCACTCTAGGAAGACATAAAAATCTTCGCGGGATGGAAGACGTGTCTCAGAAAGTCGTTCCATCGAGTCCTCAATAATGGTAACGCAGGTGCTTTCAACATCTGTTGTGTGCACATGGGCTCGTTCCCAGTGCTGATGAATTAGTGAACCAGACATAAAGACATACGTGTCAATAAATCTCAAGTCATTTATGATGACTTCACGGTATTTCTGAACTAAATGTTTTGGTCTTAGTTTGATTTTCAAAGTCAGGTAGCGTTAATTCACGCGGGATTAACGTCATGTCGTAATCCGCATAATGTGCAATGAGAGTGCACTGCAATTTTTTTTTATTTTTTTTATTTGAAGGTTGCATCTATTACAATAAGCTTCAATGTAATTGTTTCCTGATTTTTCATGGTCATGATGTTTTACTCCTTTACCTTTTAAAACCCGTATTTACAGAGAAGACAGTGAGTTTGTTCATTGTGACGTGCCGTATCTTCATCGGTCATATTGATTTTATTGTAGCCTTTAGAAAATTTTAGCTTCTTCCAGGAGTGTGGGTTCAGCTAATGTAAGTTCGTTCTATATTCAAAACAGTGTGAGATCAGCTAATGTAAGTTCGTTCTATATTCAAAACAGTGTGAGTTCAGCTAATGTAAGTTCGTTCTATAATCAAAACAGTGTGAGTTCAGCTAATGTAAGTTCGTTCTATATACAAAACAGTGCGAACGAGGGAAGAAAATATTTTGGATTTGTTGTTAACTAATAAAGAGTACATAATATGCAACATTGAGGTTGGGGTTCATTAGGTAACAGTGATCATAAGGAAATTAAATTTAATATTAAATGGGAGGATAGAGTCAGCAGAAACAACACTTAATACCTGACTTCAGGAAGGCGGGCTTCGATGGTTTAAGAAAGTAACTGCAAAGGCTTAAGAGAGTAAGATCAGAAGTAGCTGAGAGCTTAAACCATAGGGTTCGTTATGTTGGGAGTATAGAACGTAAGAGTTCCTTTTTCCTGGAGTTCACCATTGGAATACGCGTTCATCTGGGAGGCTCTCCAACAATGTTTGAGCGAAACTGTAGGGATTCAGGAGTATTTATACCCTAATCAACAAGAAGATATCCATAAGGACGTGAATATACGGCATATTTATATATATCTACAAACTGGTTTGCCTTCTTTTCCGAATATTTGTCTGCCCAGACAGTGAATTTGAGATAAATCTGACTTATTTAACCCTCTCGCGCACGATGACGCATTTCATGTCATCAAGGGTAAAGGTTCTGGGACGATGACGCGAAACGCGCCATAAAAGTAAATAAAAATTATTAAAAATTAAGTTTTCGATGAAAGTGCGTCAAATTTGCAGTTGTTGGGATAAGTTTTAATAGTAACATATGGCAATCTTTCTAAGGAACGTAGATGAGGAGCTCTGAGTGATTTTATTTGTTAGGATACTCTGACGAGAGTAACATTCAGTTTTCTCGGTGTAACTCGGGAACTAATAGACGCATGAGGAATTTGAAGATACCATAAGAATCCTCACTAAATTCCGCTTCGGAACATATATTCTTTGAGCAAGCAGCAGATTTCTCAAGAATCAGAGGGAATGGAACACACACACACACACACACACACACACGATCCCTTTTCACGGAAAAAGGAAACTCGATGCGGCAACGTCTAAGGTCATATGACACCGAAGAGCAGGCAGAAAATATAAAGAAATGCAAGTTGAGAAAAGAAGTAAGAAGAAATAAGTTAAGAAATGAAATATAAGACATTAATTAATGAGTGATTTTTATTTGTTATGCTACTCTGACGAGAGAAAAAAATCAGTTTTCTCGGTGTAACTCGGGAACTAATAGACGTATGAGGAATTTGAAGATACCATAAGAATCCTCACTAAATTCCGCTTCGAGCATATAATCGGCTAAAAAGATGGCCCACAAAATTTCAAGCTAAGCGCAGATTTCTCAAGAATCACACACACACACACACACACACACACACACACACATGATCCCTTTTCACGGAAAAAGGTAAATTGATGCGGCAACGTCTAAGGTCATATGACACCGAAGAGCAGGCAGAAAATATAAAGAAATGCAAGTTGAGAAAAGAAATAAGAAGAAATAAGTTAAGAAATGAAATATAAGACATAAATTAATGCAAAATCAGAAAAAAAAGACTTGGTGCTGAAGTGTTTAGGGTTAGATGGCAAAATATATCCGGAGTATATAAATAATATATTTATGTTGAGGAAAGAAATAAGAAGAAACAAGTTGAGTAATGAGAAATAAGAAGATAATGATACAATACATCCAGCAAAACTTAAATAATTTATCGAGTCTTACGTTCAATGGCGATTTTTATTTTATTTTCGGACTTGCATTAGAGAGTAAATTCATATTTCAGCCTGGTCATTAACCTAATGTCCTTAACCTTTTCCGTGATTATAATCTCGTGGTCATTCGAGGTCAAAGAAAGATCTTATCTTAACCCTTCAAGTATCCTTCTCCGTCACCCCCGCTGACCGACCCCCTCCCGTCACCCTCGCTTCCGTACGCTAGTCCGAGAGGGGTGAAAGGTAAAAGAGATGGTGTGTGTGTGGGGGGAGGGGGTTAGGAGGGGGGTCCAGATACCCCTCTTCCGTAACCCCTGCTGACCGCTGACCCCCCCAACCCCCACTTCCAGTCCCCCCCACTTCCAGTCCCCCCCACTTCCGTACATTTGTTACTACTCGTCTCACGTACACTAGAAAGTAGTTAAGCGCGCTCACTAAAAATAAATTATACTCTCCACACCAAGCTACATACACGCTGTACACACACCACTTCCTTTTTTTTTTTTTTTCATTCATTGTGACTCATAATCTGGGGGAAGGTGGGAACCATAAATGCCCCCAATATATGACGAGTCCGAATAACTTATCCACCTTTCACTTCGTCCTTTTTTGCAACATCCGCGTTCTTTACTTACTTCCTTTCTGTGGAGCACCATTTCTCCTCCTCTAAGCCCCATCTTTTCCTAACGGAAATCATGGTCTCCGAGGCTACAGACAGGAATCTCTTCTTTCTCTCCTTCTATCTCTATCTTAAATTTCAATCCAAAGCTGAATGTTGCGTTTATTTACGCAACGACATCACTTGCTCTCGTGCCTAAGACCTTGACTCTTCTGAATTTTCCACATTCTGGTTAAGACTTCATTGGCATTCTATTAATAAGTACATCTGTGCTGTGTATGTCTCACCTAAATCTACCAACTATGTATTTTTTTTTACTATTTGAGTTTTAAAGTGGACCACATGATGACTAACTCCCACGTATCTGAAATCTCCATTTTAGGAGATTTCAATGTTCACCACCTGCTTTGGCTTTCTTTCTCTTTTACTGACCAGCCTGGTAAACAAGCCTGCAAATTTGCTTTCCTCAATGATCTAGAGCAGTTGGTTCAGCACCCTACAAGTATTCCCGACCGCCTCGGAGATACGCCTAACACACAACACCTCCACCTAACCTCTATCCATTCGGCTCACTCTGTTAAACTATTCTCTCCGTTGGGTTCCGATTTCTATATTCCACTATATCAGTCCTGTGCACCTTCTGGAGTCTGGACCTTATGTTATTTTGCTTCCGCTTGGTAGGACGAACTGATGATGGTCTTTTCTGATTTCCCGTGATATGATTACTGCTTCCAGGAGATAGATCCCTATGTGTGTGCCCAGCACATCACTTAGGTGATTGTCTCTGAAAAGGAGGCACACATCCCAATTTCCTTCGCTACTTCTCGTGCCTTTGTTCAATCACGCATGTTCACGTGCTATCAAAGAGAGGTAGCTCTGAAAAGGAACCGAGGCCTTCGTACTTCTGCTAATCATGATTTTTACATTTTCGCTCGGAATCGTGTCAAATCTATTCCCCGACTACCCCAAAACGCGTTCATCAATAGAAAATGTAAAAACTTTGCTTTCTCTAATTCTTCCAGAGATTTCTGGCATCTAGCCAAAAACATATTGCCCACCACTCCTTACTCCCGATGGCATCACAGATGCCACACTTGTCTATAAGGCTGAACTCTTCGCTCAAACGTTTCCTAAAAAAAATTACTCTGGACGCGTCTTGGCATATTCCTCCTACTCACCCCCCCTCTGACTCCACTATGCCTGTTATTAGAATTCTTAAAAGTGATGTTTTCTATGACCTCTCTGGCCTGTATCCTCAGAAGGCTTATGGACACGACGGAGTGACTGCTATATCAATAAAAACAAACTGCTTCCATGCTAATACCCTGTCTGGTCTAACTTTTTCGTCTCTGCCTTTCAACATATACTTTTACTTCTTGCTGAAAGTATGCCTACGTAAAACCTTATCCTAAATGGGTGACAGTCCATATCCCCTAAACTACTATCTATATCACTTCCCTGTCTTTCTATAGCTTTGGAATCAGTCCTTTTAACTGGAAATTTTTTTAGCATCTATCAACTTCTGAAATTCCATCTGATCGTCAATATGGATTCCGCAAGGAGCGTTCTACTACTTCTTGCCTTCTTAACTGACTTCTGATCAACATATGTTAGCCTTTTCGGTGAAACCTTTGCTGTTGCTTTTTTTTTTAACTACCCTCCTACGGATTCTATTATACTTTCTGTACATTTATCTTCAATTTCTTTTCTCGCCGATCTATTTCCGCTGTGGTTGACGGCCACTGTTCTTCCCCTAAGCATACTAACATTGGTGACCAGCAGGGCTATGTTCTATCTCCCACTTTCTTTCTGTTGTTAATCAGTGATCTTTCCAAAACACACTGTCCTATCCACTCTTACGCTGATGATTCTATTATGCATTACTCAGCATCCTTTAGCAAAAGATCCTCCATACAGGAATTACATTACAATTATATTTCCGATTTCGGTAAAACGAACATGATGTCGTTTAATGTCTCAAAAACACAGTTTCGCGACGTGCCAACTCTATAAAATCTTCGAAACACCTATCCTCTATTCCTCAATAACACTCAACTGTCATTTTCTTCTACACCAAACAGTCTCGTTCGATCCTTAATCTATGGGTAGGCGGTGGCTGAACTGGTAGCGTACTGGGCCCACATTCACCGCGTGATGGACAACGCGGGTTCGAATCCCCACGCTACCACCTCGGATTTTTCAGTTACCGCCGAGTGGCTTAAAACTATCCACATGCTGTCCTGAAGACCACCCATCAACCCGGACTCTAGAGGAAGCCGTCCAAGCGAATCAAGAACGAATTCCGGGGGGCAGCATGAGCCAATGCAAGATGGCGCCACTATAAACACTCGCCTGCGCCAGAACGGGCTGGGCCGACCATCAGGCCCCACCTGGAAGAAGCCTTGGGCAGCCCATCAGGCCCCACCGGGAAGATGGCTACTGGCGCAATAGGCAGCAACGTAAACAAAAAAAAAAATCATAACTGGCGACTTCATATATCCTATCTTGTTAGATTAGCTTTCTCGAGGTTAAGGTTTGGTATCGTCACCTCCTCTCTCTGATGCTCTCCACACACGCAGGGGTCTTGTCCGCCTTAGTACGGATCATGCATCTGATATGTGGGTGGGTTCCACATACGCAGCTATGATATACAAAGTGGATTCTCATCAACTCTCTTACTCATGTGTGGAGTAAGTAGGAAGACACCTACCGAAACGGGCGTAAGCCACTCCCGATGATGTATATATGGGAAACGAGGAGGGTGCTGAAGCCCTCCAAAGACCCCTCACATGTCCTCACTTTCCGTTTCCTTAGTGTCTCATCAACAACAGAGAGTAGTTCAGCATGCTCTCTAAAGACAGATCCTCTCTCTTTCCACACCACACTACATTCACACAATTTCCATACCTTTTCCCAAAATTCAACCTTCAAAATGGCACATATACGCATTGCCTCGGAGTCCCCGCCTGGGGGGAAGACCACAAATTCCCACAGGGAGGACTCCCTTTCTGGCTGCCGATTTGAAAGGTGTCTTGATAACTCCTCGAACATCTTTCTTGTCAATTTCTGCAACATTCGCGGTCTTCGTTCTAATTTTCATTTTGTGGAACACCATTTCTTCTCTAAACCTCACCTTCTCTTTCTCACCGAAACACAGGTCTCTGAGGCTGCTGACAGCAATCTCTACTCTGTTCCCTCCTACTATCTCAATCCTAAATTTCAGTTCAAAGCTGGATGTTGCGCCTACATGCGCAGCGACATCACTTGCTCTCGTGCCCACGACCTTGACTCTTCTGAATTTTCGACCATCTGGCTAAGACTTCATTGTCACTCTACTACTACGTACATATATGCAGTTTATCTCTCACCTAACTCTACTAACTATGTAAAATTCTTTGACTACTTGAACTCTAAAGTGGAGCACATCTTTACCCACTATCCCTTAACTGAAGTCTCCATCCTAGGAGATTTCAATGTTCACCACCAGCTTTGGCTTTCATCCTCTTTCACTGACCAGCCCGGTGAACAAGCCTACTGCTTTGCTCTCCTCAATGTTCTAGAGCAGTTGGTTCAGCAACCTATACACGTATTCCCGACTGTCTTGGAGACAGGCCCAATATACAAGATCTCTTCCTTACCTCTAACCATTCTACTTACTCTATCAAACTGTTCTCTCCGTTGGGTTCCTCCGATCACAACCTTATTTCTGTATCCTGTCCTATCGCTCCTGTACACCCTCTGGACACACCAAAGAGGCGATGCTTCTGGAATTTTGCTTCAGCTCGGTGAGACGACCTAAAGATGTACTTTTTTAAGATTTCCAGTGAAATGATTACTGCTTGCACGAGATCCCTCTGTGTGTGCCCAGCGCATCACAGAGGTGATTGTCTCTGGAATGGAGGCACCCATTTCACGTCTTTATCTGCACCTTATGCTAAAAAGCCTTGGTTTAATCACGCTTGTTCTCTCACGCTTGTTCTCTCACAAAAGGTACCAGAGCCTTCGCACTCCTGCTAAACATGCTATTTATATTTCTGCCCGGAATCGTTCCAGATCTATTCTTCGACTTACGAAAAGCTCTTTCATCAATATGAAATGTAAAAACCTTGCTTTTTCTAATTCTTCCGGAGACTTCTGGCACCTAGCCAAAAATATATTCTCCAATTTCACTTCTTCATCTTTCCCTCCTCTCCTTAACCCTGACGGCAGCACCGCCGTCTCATCTATCTCAAAGGCTGAACTCTTCTCTCAGATTTTCTGTGAAACTCCACTTTGGATGATTATGGGCATATTCTTCCTACTCATCCCCCCACTGACTCTTTTATGCCTGTTATTAAGATTCTTAAGAATGATGTTTTCTATGCCCTCTCTGGCTCAACTCTCAGAAGGCTTGTAGACCTGATGGAGTGCCACCTATTGTCCTCAAAAACTGTGCTTCTGTGTTGACACCCTGCCTGGTCAAACTCTTTCATCTCTGCCTATCAACATTTACCTTTCCTTCCTGCTGAAAGTACGCCTTCATACAGCCTGTGCCTAAGAAGGGTGACCGTTCCAACCCTATAGCTTTACTTTCCTGTCTATCTAAAGCTTTTGAATCAATCCTCAACCGAAAGACTCAAAAACACCTTTCCACTTCTGACCTTCTATCTGATCGCCAATATGGGTTCCGCAAGGGACGTTCTACTGGTGATCTTCTTGCTCTCTTAACTGACTCTTGGTCATCCTCTCTCAGCCGTTTCGGTAAAACTTTCTCAGTTGCGCTAGATTTATCGAAAGCTTTCGACAGAGTCTGGCACAAGTCTTTGCGTTCTAAACCGCCCTCTTACGGTTTCTATCCTTCTCTCTGTTCATTTATATCAAGTTTCCTTTCCGGCCGTTCTATCTCCGCCGTGGTAGACGGCCGCTGTTCTTCCCCTAAACCTATCAACAGTGGTGTTCCACAGGGCTTTGTCCTATCACCCACTCTCTTCCTGTTATTCATCAGTGATTTTTTTTCCATAACAAACTGTTCTATCCACTCATACGCTGATGACTCCACTCTGCATTATTCAACTTCTTTCAATAGAAGACCCTCTCAACAGAAATTACATGACTCCAGACTGGTGGCTGCAGAACGCTTAACCTCAGACCTTGCTATCATCTCCGATTGGGGTAAAAGGAACCTTGTGTCCTTCAATGCCACAAAAATCAATTTCTCCACTTATCAACTCGACACAATCTTCCAAATACCTATCCCCTATTCTTCAACAACACTCGGCTGTCACCGTCTTCAACACTAAACATCCTCGGTCTATCCTTAACCCAAAATCTTAACTGGAAACTTCTTATCTCTTCTCTCACTAAATCAGATTCCTCGAGGTTGGGCGTTCTGTATCGTCTCCGCCAGTTCTTCTCCCCTGCATAGTTGCTACGGCTCCACTTACACATCTCTCCTGGACAGAGTGGAGTCTAAGGCTCTTTGTCTCATCAGTTCTCCTCTTCTTACTGATAGTCTTCTACCTCTCAAATTTCGGCACCATGTTGCCTCTCGTTCCATCTTCTTTCGATATTTTCACGCTGACTGCTCTTCTGAACTTGCTAACTGCATGCCTCCCCCCCATCCCACGGCCCCGCTGCACTCGACTGTCCATTCTATCTCATCCCTATACTGTCCGAACCCCTTGTGTAAGAGTTAACCAGCATCTTCACTCTTTCATCCCTTACACTGGTAAACGCTGGAACAGCCTTCCTTCGTCTGTATTTCCTCCTTCCTATGACTTGACCTCTTTCAAGAAAAGTGTATCAAGACACCTCTCCACCCGAAACTGACCTATCTTTTGGCCACTCTTTATTTTTGTCTGTGTTGGGAGCGGTGAGTAGCGGGCTTTTTATTTCTACACCCTTTTTGTTGAGCTTGAGCCGTCTCCTTTGTTGTAAAAAAATACTAACCGTCCTCCAACTCCGAAACTCGCTACAGTTCTATGTTGCTTCTCTTTCTATCCTCTATCGATACCATCCTGTCGATTGCTTTTCTAAATTTGGTAACTGCATGTCTAGCCCCCTCCTGCGATAATACTGCATACGACTTTATATTATTGCCCATCACAATTCTATCCAAATCCATTGGGTAGGGGCACCCATACTCAACAATCGTTTTCGCACACCGTGGTTCAATGTTTCAATCGGCACACCAACAACGATACAAAGGTACACAAACGACACACCATCCTTCTCTTGCTGCTTCTATGTGGAGACACGGGCGCCATGGTCAACCCTGACCCTTATTGCCCCAAGAACCATCAAGTGTAGCAAGGCGGTGAGGTGGGGGCAGAGGTCCATTCAGTGCGATTCGTGTCGTGATAGATCCGAGCATGCTGGCTGCTACCATGTCAGCTGTATCGGGTCTTTCACGCCGACTTACGCTGGATTGATTGACAATAGCGTCTCGTGGATCTGCATTAGATGCGGCATTTCTAATTTCTCATCCTCATTCTTCTCATCTATTTCTATTCCACTATTCAACTCCTTCGATGCGCTTTATCAACACAACACATACAACCCTGACACACAACACACTCCCCTCCTAAACCCCAAACACTCAACACCTCTCACCTCTCATAACCCTGCCCCATCCTTCACACCCAGTCCCATCAACCAACACAGATCGGTGCGTTCCCTTCGTACGCCAGACTCGACTTATCACTCACCTCTCACTTCCGTTACTAACAACCCTAGGCCTGCACTATCATCCTCACCCTATTCTACTCTTCCACCTTATCCAGTCTCTATTTCCTTTTTCCTCCCTTCGCTCATCGCCTATCGTTTCACCTCCCTTCTCTACTTCTTCACTCCCTTCCGTTCCTTCTTCTTTACCATAATCATCTTCACGTATCCCTTTACTTCAACAACCACCACATCATAGCCACACTTCCCTCCGACTTTTAACAATTAATATCCGTATCATTGAAAACAAAATAGCCCAGTTACACCACCTAATCACGACACATAGCCCTGACATAATAGTAGGGACTGAGACTTGGTTCACTCCTGACGTTGACAGTAGTGAACCTTTCCCTCCCCCCTTTAGCATGACCGTTTTTCGTAAGGACCAACCGACAGACTTCGGCAAATATGGCGGTGTTATCATCGTCACCAAGCCGGATCTTTGTGTTAAGCATAGGCCTGACCTTGAAACAGACTGCGAAATCACCTGGGTCCAGTTACAAACCTTCAACTGTAAATCTCTTCTTATTGCTGCTTTCTACTGACCGCCTTTTACTAATACAGATTATTTACACAATCTTCAAATTTCTCTTTCACACATGTGGATCACAGGTGATTTCAACCTCCCTGATATTGACTGGACTGCAATTTCCCCTTTTGACCCTCCCGATGTTGACTCCCCCCGACCCCATTATTCCCCACACAAACATACATCAACTACACGACACATTCATTGACATCATTCATACATTTTCACTCTCACAAACAGTACTCCAGCCAACACGAAAACTTACTGTAACGCGCCCCGCTGGCCACAGTGGGCCTTTGACCACAGCACACACACTTGACCTTTTTCTCACTAACAACATTCTTAACACAACAAACACTCAGGTTGGTCCAGGACTTAGTGACCATGACATACTTATCATTGACGCTGACCTCCGACCGATTATACATAAACAGAGACCCAGACAAATATTCATTTATTCAAGGGCTGACTTAGACATGATCAAACAAGACCTAACTGCCTTCAGCACTGACTTTTTTGCGACAGACCCACACACAAGACCTCCTTCCCCCAACTGGAACAACCTGAAACACGCCATACACGACTCTATGAACAGACACATACCACAAAAAAACACCTTCTAGTAGGTATACACTCTGCTGGTCTTCCAGGGATCTACGCAGACAACATCGTAAGAAACAAAGACTCTACAGACGCGTGCTGACATACAACACAATAGATAATTGAACCGCCTACAAAAATCACCAAAGGTCATTTGCCAAAAACATAATAGTAGCGGAACGCAAACACATAGCAACTTACCTAGCAGACAACGTAAGAAATAACAAAAGAAACTTTTTCAAATTATTTAATGCGCGCAAACATGACACTAACACGATTACATCACTGAAAGACAACAATAACACCTTAGTAACTAGCCGACAACACAAAGCACAAATACTCAACACACAGGTCCAATCGGTGTACACACAAGAACAGAACCTGACACCAAACATGCCACACAGCCCCTTCCCCCGATACCCTCCCTTGACATTACGACTAACGGAATACAGAAATTACTGGAAGGACTTGACACAACTAAATCCACTGGCCCCGACAACATTCCCGCCTTCATCCTTAAATCCTTTGTCCCCATCCTTGCCCCCATCCTTCATGCCATCTTCACTCAATCCCTATCATCCACCTCATTACCCTCTAACTGGCTTTTGGCAAACATTAATCCACTGTTCAAGACAGGTGACCGGACTGACCCATCCAATTATCGCCCCATCTCAAATATCGATTCCATGTAAAATTTTCGAACACCTAATACATAAACACATAATGAATCACCTTGACACAAACAACATCCTTACTGACTCACAACACGGCTTTCGACCCAAACGCTCATGTGAATCGCAACTCATTACTGTACATTTCATGACTGCACGAGGCTACTCGACCGACGTGACATTAAACAAATTGACACTATTGTTTTAGGCTTTGCCAAAGCCTTTGACAAAGTCCCGCACAAAAGACTGACATTAATATTGAAATACTACAGTATTTCAGGACCTATTCTTCACTGGATCACTGCATTTCTTACTAACAGGACTCAACGCGTTCTTCTTGACGGATCTTCCTCTGACACTGTCCCTGTTTCTTCAGGTGTCCCTACAAGGCACCGTTCTAGGCCCCCTTCTTTTCCTCCTGTACATTAACGATCTTCCACTCTCAACACCTAACTCTTCTACTAGACTACGAGTATTTGCCGACGATAGTTTGTTGTTTAGAGCAGTAAATACTACTGACGACTGCAGACTACTACAAAAAGACTTGGACGCTCTCGAGCGGTGGAAGCGCACCTGGCAGATGCAGTTCCGACCAGACAAATGTAAACTGTTAAGATTTACCAGAGCTCACAACCCCATCCATCACACTTACACTCTCCATAATTCCGACCTAGAATCAGTCCACAAACACAAGTATCTTGGTGTCCACCTCTTCATTAACCTAAAGTCCAACACTCACATAGACCACATCAGTGCCACAGCCAACCGAACACTGGGGTTCCTGAGGAGGAATTTACATAACTGCACACCTGATATTAAACACATAGCTTATGACACACTTTTGAAACCACCACTGGAATACTGCTACACGGTGTGGGATCCTTACACACACAGAAATATTGATAGGTTTGAACAAATCAACACCAAGGCGGCTAGGTTCATTACAAACAATTACACTCGAACGCCTAAAATCACAACACGGATCAAACAACAGGTAAACATGGAACTTCTTCACATACGCAGACAAACACACAGACTTACACGTATGTACAAGATCACAAACACTCACATTAATATTGACCCACACACATACTTACACAACGCAAACAATCAACGTACCAAACCTATCACACTCGGCGGTGACTGAAAAATCCCAGGTGGTTAGCGGCGGATTCGAACCCGCATCGTGCACAGCGCACGGAATGCGGGGCCGGCACGCTAACCACTCTGCCACCGATTCTCATATATATATATATATATATATATATATATATATATATATATATATATATATATATATATATATATATATATATATATATATATATAAGAGAATCGGTGGCTGCATTCCGTGCGTGCACGATGCGGGCTCGAACTGCCGCTAACCACCTAGTCACTAAGACTACCCACATGCTGTCCTGAAGACCACCTATCAACCCGGACTCTAGAAGAAGCTGTGCAGCGCAAGTGAAATCAAGAATGAGCTCCGGTGGGCAGTATGAGCTAATAGTAATGGCGCCACTATAAAGAATTGCCTGCGCCATGACGGGCTCGGGCCGACCATCAGGCCCCAATGTAATAGCCTACCGGCGCCATAGGCCACGTGTAAAAAAAAAAAAAAAAAATATATATATATATATATATATATATATATATATATATATATATATATATATATATCTATATACATATATATATATATATATATATATATATATATATATATATATATATATATATATATATATATATATATATATTCCTTTATCCCGTTACAATTTAAACAAAACTTAGTTTATCACTCGCGACCCAAGCTTATAGAATTTGCTCCAGTTATTTTAACCTACACAACGAGTTTCAGTTCCTGAGGGGATTACTCAAAGACAATGGTTTCCCACCCAGCTTTATTGATAAATATATTGGTATTCAGTTAAGTAAAGTAGAACTACCTCCCAAGGCAATCACAAGTGTCAATCGGGCTGTGTTATATTTTCCAATTCCATATCTCGGTAAACGAAGCTGAACTCTGAGGAAGAAAGTAAAACGATAATGCAAAAATTTTACACACAAATATCTCTGCGAATCATATTTAAGCCATAATAAAAAAATAGGTGACTGGTTTCGGGAGAAGGATGTGATTCCTTGTGCTGTGGGATCCTCGTTGGTATATCTATGCAAGTGTAGTTGCTGCAATGCTACTTATGTTGGTCAAGCCAAACGCCAGCTCATCACCAGGATCTCGGAACACAAAGGGATTTCATGCCGGACCAATAACCGACACTCCATACCAACCCACTCCACTATTTGAACCCACAATCATGATTCGGATCACCCTATATAATTATATAGCAAAGATTTTACTAGTGTGTACAACCCCGCACACAACATGGTACGCTTAATAGCGGAGTCACTTATCATAAGACGACTGCAGCCTTCACTCTGCACACAGGTATCTTCTATACCACTAGCGTAATTTTAAAGGGTTGCCTGCGTGCCTGCCTGTGTGTGTGTGTGTGTGTGTGTGTGTGTGTGTGTATACAACAGTCATTTCTTATGCACTGCTTTTCTGTTCCAAATTATCCAGTGAATACAGAAAGAGACTTATATACCATTTAAAGTACATTGTCTAATCGATATTAAAATAAAATATAATTTTCCCTCCTTTTCTCTAAATACATGACTTTTTTTTCCTGCTGTAAAACGGTAAATCGTAACCGTTTTATCTCTACAATTTTAAATGAAAACATTGTCAGAGTTATCCAATGTATTCCCTAAACCAGTGTTTTGTAAATTCATGACATACGAAACGGCATATAAGATTTCGTTCCTCGATTAGTGTCTACACCAACTTTGTGCCGTATTTTTTCATTTCATTTCAAGGATTTACCCCCTAAATAGGGGGAATGGGCCTTTGTCGTACGACGGCCCGTCGCAGGGGGAACCCGCCGCTGGCGTGCGGCGGGTGAAGGGACGCCTCCGCCGCCGCCACAGCCACGGGTAATAGCCGGCGAGCAGCGACGGAGGCACGGGCTCTCTGGGCAGGCGCCCAGCAGACACCCGTAGCGGTACTCGTGCGAGCAGGCGACTGGTCGACTTGACCGCGGAGGGGTAGCCCAAAGCGAGGATGACCCCACGGGTCCACCTCGCCTCCGTAGAAGGGCCACCCGGCTGCTCGCCCGAGGAGTGCTGGCGTTCCTCTGTGGCCGTATTGTCGTCTAACCTATTTTGTTGTTGTTCTCTTATTCTGTTAAGCAGTTTGGCTGTGACGTGATATATGCATGTCAACACATTATGCACAGGAGTCCATAAGGCCCCTTCAAGAAAGCTTACCGGCGCCTTAGGCAGCACACACACACACAAAGAAAAAAAATAGTTGTATAACGAGTAGTTCTTAGTGACAGCTGAGTTGATTTTTTATACAGTAGGTCATCGATTTAACGGATTAAAGTGTGCAGGAAAAATACGGTAAATCAAAATATCCGTTAAATCGATGTTTTTCGATGGGTTTATATACACACAGCTATTACATACACAAATGCATATTAAATGTATTGTAAACAACTACACACACACACACACACACACACATACAAACACACACACACAGGACTGGAGATTGATGGGTGAGTAGGGTGTGAGGGGCCAGCCGCCACCGCATACGTGAAGCAGACACGTCACAATCTCACAGGAACTTACCCCGCTGGCCCGCTCACCTCACCGTACAGGAAAGGTATGGAAAACGGGACACGTACTGCTGTTCACCTACAATACGAAATAATTGATCTGCAGTTATAGTTATCTAATCTTAAATATTATCGACTTACAGTGTCCAGTAATGCGCTAGAAAATGCACCAAACCGAACAAATATGCACTAAAAAATGCTCTATGCGCAATATAAGAAATTTGTGTGCAGTTTCTGATGAACATGCGCTAGATCTAGCGCATTTTGAGCTAGTTTGCTACCACTGGATCATGAGTCATGACATGCGGGGGTGGTGAGCAACCATCAGCGCCATCTAAGCAACATAATTAATGTGGCGGGATTTTAAATTAGCTGTTGGCAACAGCCACGCGCCGACTTCAAAATCTTTGATTATACATGTTTTGACGATCCGGTACGATTGACCTCAAATCGATTTCCCCAAAATCGATCCGGTAAATCTGAAAGTACGGTATATCGACATCCGTTAAATCGATGAGCTACTGTAATTGAATGCAATGTTACTTACATGATGCTGAATTTTGTTTTGAAGGGGGCGCCGGGAAAGCATGCAATCCCGTAACCTTGAGGAAAGAAGGTGTTGCTGGCCAGATGAAAGCGATCCCTCCCTTTCTGGGAAGCACGAATTTCGGAATTGAGTTTGGCACTCATGTAGACAATATCATCCGTTAGTACCTGCATTCATGGTAGATAATACACATATTAGTTAAAGGAACACTTTATTAATTCGCGACTGGCATTTTAGATATTATCTTTAGTATATATTCAATAACAAAAATAACAACAAAAAAAAAAGTAACATAAGCATTAACGTCACCTTTTCCATGGCTTCATGACCTGATTTAGGGAAGCTTCTTGCAGGGTCTGTCAACTCCCAAAGAGCCTTGAAGATACCTGACTTTGCCGTCTGGAAAAAAAAAAATGTCCTAAAAGTTTTTATAACGTAAACATTATGTGTCTCTTATTTGTTGGTAGGCAAACTCTAATAACCATATTTTTTTTTATGTGTGTGTGTGTGTGTGTGTGTGTGTGTGTGTGTGTGTGTGTGTGT
>NC_066509.1:17741934-17764434 GCF_024679095.1 Eriocheir sinensis
AACTTCCGTTTTCTCGAATTCCTAGAATGCTCAGTGGTAGGGATGTTTCCCTCCAGAGTCCAACAATAATCAGCCATCATGATTGCATCCCAGCGTCCCTGATACCTGGTTTCCATCTCTTTCATGTCCTGATGGAATCTCTTCCCCTGCTCGTCGCTCATTGATCCCAGATTCTCAGGAAATCGATCCATATGTGAGAATAAGTAATGCATTTTGATGCTCATGTTGTATCCGAGGTTTCTGAAAGCAGTCACCATATTGGTGAGAAGTTCTGCGTTGTTCCTCGCCTTCTTGTTGTCAATAAGGTTCTTCACGACAAGAACAAAACCCTTCCACGCTTCCTGTTCCACTTTGTTCATTGAGTTTTCAAACTCTGGATCTCTGATGAGCTGACGGAGTTGAGCACCGTCAAATATGCCAGCTTTCAACTTCTTGGTCAATCCTGGAAAAGCGTGGCACAAGTAAGTGGAGCAGCCACCATCCTTGTCCAGAGCTTTGGTGAACTGTTTGATGAAGCCGAGCTTGATGTGCAGCGGTGGGAAGAGTAGGGCTATCCTGTCTCTGTCACCAGAGGGTTGTGTATGACGTTCCTTGAACTGCAAGGCACCAGTTCCTCCCGTACAGGCCAGTCCTTTTTCGTGTAATGCTGAGCTTTGTCCCTACTATCCCACTTGCACAGAAAGCACGGGTACTTGGTGAACCCTTACTCTTGTCCCAACAAAATACAAAAAAATACTATTCAGTAAAAAATTGGCGCATGTAAACTCTTCAGAATTCAGGATCCGTTTATTTAAAGAAAAAGGAAATAATTTTGCCTCGTATAAATAAAAATTCCCGTACGTGTATAAAAAAAAAAAACGTAAAAAAAACATCATGTGGCGATTGATAAAGAAAAGTCCTGAATGAGCAAAACCAATGAGATTTTTAGATTCGGCACATCAAAATTGTCCCAAATCAGCAAAAAAAAAAAAAAAAAAAAAAGTAAAGTTGTTGGCCAGTATAATCAATGAATCAATGAATCAATCAATCAATGGGGGCATACTCGGGGGGCCCGCCGCCTAGCTCATCCTACGAAGCCAGGTCCGTGGATCGCTCAGGGCGAGTTTACATGCAGGCTCCTTTCCCATCCTGAATACCTTCTGGCAGGATCTATCGACTTGCTCAATCTACGATCTCCGTGGGCGTCTCTTATAGAGACAACCAGATAAACAGGATCAGATTATGTGTAACGTGCCACGTGCCAGTATGACCGAAGCTGATGCTGACTGAATATGCAGGTAATATATGCCGAGTCAGTCTCACGGAGTAGTCGCCGGTTTGGCACAAAGTCATTCCAGCGACATCCATGCAATGATTCTGCGCAGACTTGTATTACCAAAGGCATCAATCCGCATCCAAGTCCCCATTTAGTGTTCATGTCTCATAGCCATTGAGTAAGACATGGAGCACAAGGTACTTAAAGATCCGGATCGTTGTCATTCTGCATATGTATCAACAACGTCATATACTCGTGCTGAGCGAGGCCATAACGCCGTGAGCCATGTCAATCCGCCGTAAGACTTCCTGGCGAGACTCACCGTTGTTATGGAATGTGCTACCAAGATATGTGAAATTTTCCGAGATCTCAATGTCCTCGCCACACTCATGTACATAATGTACTGTTTCATCTTCCAAGCCTCCAAACACCTGTACCTTGGTCTTGGCCCAGGAGTCCTGAAGTCCCAAGGGCTTCTGTTATATATCAGCGCCACTTCCCCATATTATATTGATATAAATTAATTTATATGTTTATTTATTTAATTTTTTTTTATTTATTTATTATTATTTTTTACGTCGCGGCCTATTGCGCCGGTAGGCTTCTTCTCGATGGGGCCTGATAGTCGGCCCAAGGCTTCTTCCCGGTGGGGCCTGATGTTCGGCCCAGCCCGTTCTGGCGCAGGCGAGTGTTTATAGTGGCGCCATCTTGTGTTGGCTCATGCTGCCCCCCGGAACTCATCTTTGAGCCTCTCTTTGGAGAGGTTATCTAGAGCCAAGGTTGATGGGTGGTCTTCAGGCCAGCATGTGGGTAGTCTTAGGCCACTCGGTGGTGACTGAAAAACCTCAGCTGTGCGGCGGCCAGGATTCGAACCCGCATCCCTCCTGGAGCTCCTGAACGCGGAGCCGTCACGCTAACCACTCAGCCTAGTCACTGTGATATGTGATACCAGGTCGGCTGGGTCACTGAGAGAGCCCGTGGGCGGCGAGTATTCCTGTCGAGTCAGCGTGAGCATTTCGGCGCGGTGACCCAGCCACGCCAGCACTGTTTTTGTTGTGTCATGGTGATGTGAGGCGTGCATGGATGACCCAGGTTTGACCCAGTGTCACCCATGAGGTTCGATTCGGCTTGAGGCGTGGTAGTGGTAGCACGTCTGCCGGAGTCACGGGTGTGAGGACGTGGTGGGGTGAGAGTTCAGCGTGAGTATTTTGGTGATGGGATGGTGTGTATTGGAGGATCACGTGTTATCACTGGAGATATGTGTATTGTTTCTGTGTGGTGAAATATTCTGTAACTTACTCTCACGCTAAATATTAACGTTACCTTAGTAACAGTGGTTTGTTATCCCTCCCCAG
Organism: Eriocheir sinensis; assembly: GCF_024679095.1. Classification (NCBI taxonomy): domain Eukaryota; kingdom Metazoa; phylum Arthropoda; class Malacostraca; order Decapoda; family Varunidae; genus Eriocheir; species Eriocheir sinensis. The sequence continues at coordinate 17,744,545 of NC_066509.1, forward strand.
AACACAAAGGGAGAGAAAGTCTACCTAGGTTTGCCAAGAGTACCATACATTGTCTACCTCAACTTGGTTATTAACTGGCTACGTTACTTATGCCCCGGTCACAAATATCCGAATTGCTTCCGAACCCAGCCTGAATCGCATTCGTAGTCGATTCGGGTACGTTTCGGACAATTTTTAAAGGTCTTTTTTTTTTTTTTTTGTCGGAGCGCATTCGGTTTGCATTCGGAACCTATTTTCGGATGCAAAGCGAATGCAGTCCAACACTAAACCAAATGCAAACCGAATGCATTCCGAACTTACCTCGAATACCGAAATTCTAAATTTAACGTATTTTTTTGCTTTCCGAATGGAAACCGAATAAAAACCGATTCCAAACTGAATACATATCGAATCCATTCCGAATCGAAACCGAATGTCGACCATGATGGGTATTTAATACGCGTTTCAGATGATTCGGAATCTATTCGAAGAGCGTTTTGAACACATTCGGAGCGCATTCGGAGAGATCGATATTCATTCGGGACGCATTTGATATGCATTCGGAACAATTGTGAAATATCGGTTTTGATTCGAGATGTATTCTGTTGGAATTCGCAACAGTCATTCCGAACGTAAGTCGCATGCATCGCAAATACATATCGATTCCATTCTGAATTCATCCCGACTCGAAATCGATTTGACATTTTTAACGGTCAAAATTCAAATTTTTGGTTCCGAATCCAATTAGAATGGAACTCGAACACCCTGAATTTATTTCGAACGCATTCCGAATGCATATCGAACGCAAACCTCCTCGATTCCGAACTGTTTTCCTTCCCGACTCCAGTCCGAAAGTTTCATGTCGAATGAAGTATTCGGTCAACTTTTCAGAATCGTTTTCGAATCAGACGAACACATACCGAGCAGCCAGAATCGGTGCCCGAACGCAAAGTGAATGCAAACCGAACGCCATTCGGAAATGATTCGGATTCAAATTCGGCTATGTGTAACTGGGGTATTATAGTACCTTCTATCTAATGTAATCTCAGCCTAGGTCATGACACTTCGCCTCCTCGTGCAGTGCCTCGAGAGTCATTACCAAAATCTCCAGCGACTCCGCCAGGATTACCGCATCATCGGCAAAAACAAGGTCAGTGGCCCTGGTATTACCAATAAATGCTCCACAATGACTATGGTCCACAACTCTGCCTATTACCCAGTCTATAGAAGTGTTGAAAACCGATTCGGCAAGGACACAGCCATGCCTCACTCCTGCATTCACGGGAAAAAAGCTGGACAAGCCGCCCCCCCCCACTCCCCCCCACACGCTTCCCAACACTCTCAGTCCCAGAATACAAGCTAGTCAGCAAACCAATAGCCCTTGCAATAATCCCACGGAGTAGTAAGAGCTCCCATAGTGCCTCGCGATGCACTTGAGTGAAACGCCTGCTTGAGATCGACATAGACTGCAAGCATCCCCTGTCGAAACTCATGTCGGTGCTCCACCAGTACGCGAGTCGCTAGGATACTGTCAGTTGTTGATTTACCAGGGGTGAACCCAGACTGTTCAGGTTTCTGCAGCTTCAACAGCTGGATGCGAATTCGCATGACCAATAGGTGAGCAAGCACCTTGCCTGGCACACTGAGCAGTGTAATACCACGGTAGTTGGTGCAGTCTTGGCAGTCCCCTTTCCCTTTCCAGATAGTGACGGCCAGCCCCCTCTTCCAGTCAGGAGGAATGGTACCAGATTGCCATACAGCAGTCAAGACAGCATGCAACCGCGGATCATGGCCTCACCTCCATCTTTGAGCAGCTCCACACTAATGTTAAACAGATGCAAGGTGACTTTCGAGGCCCCTCAAATTTGTCACAGCCTCTCTGACCTTGACAAGAGAGGCGGGCTTTCATCGCAACTGAAAGCTGCTATCTTGGAGGGTCTGCCGTGTACAGCTGTTAGTATCAGTACAGAGGAGGAGGATTAAGATGATTCACGTGTTAAGAAACTTGCCATATGACGAAAGACTTAAACAATTAAACTTGCATTCTCTAGAAATTCGTAGAGTGCGAGGAGACTTGATCGAGGTTTATAAATGGATGAAGGGCCTTAATAAGGGATATATTAAGAAGGTTATGATGGTAAGGGAGCCTGGTAGAACACGCAGTAATTGGTTTAAGTTGGATAAATACAGATTCAAAAGGACATTGGCTAGAATTGGTTCACCAACTCATCCACCACTCTGGTGGATGAGTGGAACAGGCTTGGTAGCCATGTGGTGATTGTCAATACACAAGAAAAGATCGGATAAAGTCATGGATAATTATGATCGATGGGGCTAGGTTCACAGGAGCTGCCTTGCATATGTCTTTTTTTTTTTTTTTACAGCAAAGGAGACAGCTCAAGGGCACACAAAAAGCAAACATTAATAAAAAAAAAAGCCCGCTACTCACTGCTCCTAAAAAGAATCCAAAGAGGTGGCCGAAAGATAGGTCAGTTTCGGGAGGAGAGGTGTCCTGATACCCTCCTCTTGAAAGAGTTTAAGTCGTAGGCAGGAGGAAATACAGATGAAGGAAGATTGTTCCAGAGTTTACCAGCGTGAGGGATGAAAGAGTGAAGATGCTGGTTAACTCTTGCATAAGGGGTTTGGACAGTATAGGGATGAGCATGAGTAGAAAGTCGAGTGCAGCGGGGCCGCGGGAGGGGGGGAGGCATGCAGTTAGCAAGTTCAGAAGAGCAGTCAGCGTGGAAATATCGATAGAAGATAGAAAGAGAGGCAACATTGCGGCGGAATTTAAGAGGTAGAAGACTATCAGTATGAGGAGGAGAGCTGATGAGACGAAGAGCCTTAGCCTCCACTCTGTCCAGAAGAGCTGTGTGAGTGGAGCCCCCCCACACATGAGATGCATACTCCATACGAGGGCGGACAAGGCCCCTGTATATGGACAGCAACTGTGCAGGGGAGAAGAACCGGCGGAGACGGTACAGAACGCCCAGCTTCGAGGAAGCTAATTTAGTAAGAGATGAGATATGAAGTTTCCAGTTGAGATTTTGAGTTAAGGATAGACCGAGAATGTTTAGTGTTGAGGAAGGTGATAGCTGGGTGTTGTCAAAGAATAGGGGATAGTTGTTTGGAAGATTGTGTCAGTGGATAGGTGGAGAAACTGTGTTTTGAGGCGTTGAAGGACACCAGGTTCTTCTTGCCCCAATCGGAAATAATAGTAAGGTCTGAGGCTAAGCGTTCTGCAGTCTCCAGCCTTGATTCGTTATATATATATATATATATATATATATATATATATATATATATATATATATATATATATATATATATATATATATATATATATATATATATATATAAGGAGTCTACTGGCAGACTCCTTATATATATGTTCTTATGTTCTTATAAACGCGCCACCTCAAAATGTTTGTATTCCTTCTCCAGCACTGGTATGTTCCGGCTTACTTTCAGTATTGCTAAAACGCGTTTTCTCCACGCGCCTACCTCGCCGTTTACTGCGATTACGGAAAAGTTTGGTGATTTGGGGGCGTGTAATCACGTTCGGCGGCGGGTAGCTGCACCCACGCCTCAATTTTAACAAGACGCAAGAAAGGGAACGATGGGTGGCTAGGCGCACATTATTGTAATACATCCAACAGCGACACGCACACATGTACACACGTTTACCACTCGTGAATGTTCCGGATTGTGGCTTTTCTTCTAGTCACTTTTTACTGGTATGGCGGTGGCAATGGATGGCTGGGGCGCACAATGGTTTAACGCAGTCAGCAGTGTCACTCGTACATACGTATACCGCTCATGCATGTTCAGGATGGTGGCATTTTTCTAGTCACTTTTTACTGGTGTGGTCCGTGACGAGAGCTTACAGCAGTGGCGGGCAACTTTTTCGAAGGGAGAGCGAGATGAAACTTTCGGTAGCAGGCCTCAGACCAGAATGAAAAATGAGAACCACAAAGTAGAAAAAAGTGAAAAGTGAAAAACATACATCAGTGAGACAATTGGTGCTGCTTACCATGAAGTGTTTCAATGTCCGACTCAGTGGATAAGGTAGACAACAGAATATTATCATTGAGGTGGAGGTCTAAGAGTTGGGAGGAAAGTCGAGATTTCGTATCCTTCATTTTGGAGAGAAACGGCTCAGAACAGTAAATGCAGCAAGGCAAGGCGACTACTCAAACTTAACATCACATCACATCTTAACCTCAATACCGAAGGCACCGATGTGTGCGTGCATGTCTATCAGGAGAATGTCTTTACCTTGCAGCTTGACACTGAGGGCGTTCAGATGCCCAATGATGTTCATGAGTAGCACAGACACACGAACCATTGCGGGTCAAAGTGTGTGTAGGATTCTTCTGACGGAGGGAAGGAGCGATCTCCTGCTGCAGGTCGCACACACGGGACAGCATTGTCCCACGAGAAAACATTTTCAGCCTGTCCTGTTTTCTTAAATTAAATAGGACAACCAGATCTCAAAAAAGGACAGACTGATTTTAAAACGATCGACTTGGCAACTCTCCCAGGCTGAGGTGAGGAGCGCAGGCTCTTCACCACTCAGAGGTGGCCGAGTGATTAGCGTGAGGGCGTGGTGAGCCCAAGGACCTGGCGTGGACTAGGTTTGAGTCCCACCCATGCACATGCTGCCCTGATCTTCCATCCCATCAACCTAAACTTTAGCGACTCCGGTCAAGAGGAGCACCGGGGAGGGGGGATGGGGGGGGGGGCAGCATGGGCCAAGCAAGTCATATGTACATCACGGCAGCCGCTACAAATAAAATTAGTCTGCGCCACAAACTGCCTGGAATCGTCCATAAGGCCAACTCAAGAAAGCCTACCAGCGCTACAGGCAGCACGTAAAAAAGAAAAGAAAAAACAGTATATGCCAGCAGATGTTGTTTGGCATTTTTTCTTGGGGTTTTGAGGCCCGGATTGCAATGTTAATGCCTAGCAGAGTGGCGAGCCTGACGCTAGGCCTTCATGGGCCGGATACGGCCCGCGGGCCGGAGATTGTCCGCATCTGACTTACAGCTATGGAAAGAGATATAATGGGAGTAGTAGGGCCAACAGGCTAACCCTGGGCTGCTAAGAAAACGCCAGGCCCTGTCTCGACCGTGCAAAGTCAGGGACACGATAGTGTGTGTGTGTGTGTGTGTGTGTGTGTGTGTGTGTGTGTGTGTGTACGTGGGGGGGGGGGGGATTAAAGGAAAGGGATAGGAAGGGATGGGTAGGGAAGGGAAGGAAATGAATGGGTAAGGAAAGGATTAGAAAGAAAGGGAAGGGTAAACAAGGGGAAGTGATGAGTTCGGAAGGGATTGAAAGGGAAGAGTAGGGAAGGGAAGGGAAGGGATGGGTAGGGAAGGGAAGGGAGGGTAGGGGGAGGGAAGGGAAGGGAAGGGGTGGAATGTGATGGAAGGGAAGAGAGGTGAAGGAATGGGATGGAAGCAGTGGGTGGGGAAATGTGGGTCGCAGTCACGGGTTAAGTCCGTGTGACATGTCTCTCCCCCGTCAGCACGACCTCGTATTGATTTCTCAGAGGTAGGATTGCCTAGTGTCGTGGTGTGAGTTATTAATGGGTCGCTCACGCCCCACACCCATCGCCTGCTGTTCAGTGTCAGTGAGTTATTACTCCATGTTACAGGTATGCTTTCAGATGTGCTGCAGAAATTGCAGCACAATTACGTCTCTGTTTACGCACTCATTCGAGAGAGGTTCCCCCGCTCAAGGCAGGGGCGAAGCTTGCGCTGCTGGCGCCGGCGCCGCCTGTGTGGATCCAGGTTGCCAGACGTGCTACAGGCGCTGTATGTATCTTTGTTATCTCCCTACGTAGCTGCATGTGGCTTTTATGTTGCTTTCACAAGATTATATATCATTATCTCCTCGTGCAGTGTTACCCACACCTACCTGTGGCAGTGTTATTGCCTCGGGCTTCCTCTATTGGGAGTCGACATCAGCCCAATTAAGTGAATCCTCCTGAGCTGTCATTTTTACGGCCAAGTGTCAGGTGTTGTCAGGTCAGGCTTCCTCTTAATGGGCTCGGCCAGGCCCGGGCATCCCCCATCTTTTGGCCGTAAATTTGACAGTTCGTCGGCTTCACCTCAATGAATGGGATTAGCGGGCCGTGTCGACTCCACCAATTCTACCTCCATGATTGGGAGGCAACTGTTCCCTGTGTGTCGGTGCTGCCTCAGAGTTGCCAAGGTGACGCCATCTCTCTGTGTGTAAGACAGAAACGCCATTTCATCCAAGTCTATGGCTAAATATGTGCTTCACAGTGTTTATGGTAGTCGTGTAGAGCTGCGTGTGTGTTTTAGATAACTTTCCAGCCGTGTTATGTTGACTCAAATGCCATTGAGCGTTGGGTATGGTTTTTCATTCTGAAATTCCAGCCATCGGGGGGCGGGGCCTGTATGCTTTGCACAACTGCCGCCAGGCGTCTCGTATTATTTTAAAAATGTATACTACTACTACTACTACTACTACTAATAATAATAATAATAATAATAATAATAATAATAATAATGATAATAATAATAATAATAATAATAATTTCCTAAACGCTCGCAGCGAGCGTCAGGCGTATTTGCTGGTGGTGCTAAACGCTCGCTGCGAGCTCCAGCCGCACTCAAATCTCCCGCGTATGAGTGTTCCAACAATATGTCTCACAACACAGGATTGTCAATTGAGTGGGTTCTCCACTAAATTTGGTGGAAAATCATATCAGCCAGCGCGGAAAATCTACGGACGAGTAACTGGTGGATGTTCTTGTCCAATATAGCGACATTTTTGCATAGCTTCACCTATCACCTGACTGATTCTTTGACCAAATAGTGGTAAATATTGCAGTTGGCAATACTACCTTGCCAGAAAGTCAAGGAGAGATGTTCGCAGTTCCCTCAAAATGGCTGATCATCCCGCACGCACTGACGCAAGTGTTCATATTCATCACTCCCTGAACGTGCATGTTCGTTCGCAGGAGAGGCATACATAACCGACTCCTATAGATCTGGGCCTCCTCTTTCCAAGGTGTTTTTGGTTTTTAGTTGAGATGAATAGTTTTTTGAGATACAGAGGTTAAAAGAGACCCCCCATTGGGCTGCCCGACTGCGCCTGAGGGGATAGTCGCGTCCCGCACCAAGCGCAAAGAAAGGGTTACACAAACCTAAAACGCGTTGCAATATTAAGCTATGGACACAATATATACTACATATCACTGTACTGATATTTATTTGCTTAAAAACACATCATTAATGAAATATATTTAGTTTTTGTGCCCAAATTATCACGTGACCGCGGAACGTTTATGATTGGTCGTGACGTAGGAAAATGACAGGCCTCGTCTCGCCGCGCCCTGCTGATCGCTTCGCTGCTCGGCTCATTTTCTATTAGTAACATATCAACATGTCCAAGACAAAAAGAACATATTATGTTTGTTTTGTGCCTGTATGCAGAAACACTACAATGAAAACACTAGAGAAAAGTTCATATCTGTGCCCAAAGGCAAGACAAAGAGAAAACAGTGGTGGCTATCTGGGCGTGACTTCCTTCTGCTGGAAAAAGCATGTTACTGCTGTGAAGATCATTTTGAGATCTCTTCTATTTTTTTTTTTTAACAACAAAGGAGACAGCTCAAGGGCTCAAAAAAAGGAAACAATAATAAAAAAAAGCCCGCTACTTGCTGCTCCTAAAAATAATTCAAAGAGGTGGGTGAAAGAGAGGTCAATTTCGGAAGGAGAGATGTCCAGATACCCTCCTCTTGAAAGAGTTCAAGTCGTAGGCAGGAGGAAATACAGATGAAGGAAGATTGTTTCAGAGTTTACCAGCGTGAGGGATGAAAGAGTGAAGATGCCTGATCCAGAGGCCGAGGTGGGTTGTAGCTGACGACACCCGCGTCCAGACATTGCCATTTCGATAGAGAAGGCCTGACAGCTTGCTGGATTCTTTGGCGATGAGTCAGCCAAGTAAGGCCGAGTGTGTCCCGCGCTCCTCAACTAAAATATTTTTTGTGTGTGTTTCTGTGATAAATAAAGGTTTCCCAACATTAATATCTTATAAACATCATCAAATTAGACATAAAAAAAAGAGGAAATAAATAAGATATAGTATAAGGAGAGGGATAAATATTCACATAACCTGTAACGCTTTGTATCGCTTCTTAGGTCCTCCTTCTCTCGTTCCTCTTTTCTTCTTATTCACACACGTTCCTTTTCAGTATTATGGTACTTTCCTAACTGCAATAAAGTCACATATTTTCACTTATTCACGCATTTGTTCACGCATTTGTTCCTTCTTCTTCTTCTTCTTTTGACCTTTAAAGCTTTGTAGCACTTTTTAAATCCTCCTTCTCAACACTTATATACTTCACACCGTGCACTAGTCACTTTACAGTACACACTTATACATTTCACCCTGAACCTAGGTGTTTTTCTGTTCTTTTCTTCCCCTGACTTTGCTTTTCTATGCACTTTTGTTAATAGTTTCCACTATTACGGGGTTGTAGCAGTCGTAGTTGCCAGATACCAGGTGACTGAGTTGTCTAGTATAGGGATGGAGGATCGGCTTGTTGAATAATAGTAAATATAATGACAGCGTTATGAATGTCAACAAGAGATATTTAGAAACGGTGACAAATCAATCTAATGGGAGTACCCAGCTACGACTGTCAATGTATTTTTATGATTTTTTATGTTAATATTTATCCCTCTCCTTATACTATATCTTATTTATTTCCTCTTTTTTATGTTTAATTTGATGATATTTATAAGATATTAACGATGGAAACCTTTATTTATCGCAGAAAAAATATACTTAACACAAAAATATGCATTAAAACACAAAAATTTACATTTTAGTTGGGGAGCGCGGGATACACTCGGCCTTACTTCGATGACTCATAATTTGAACTGTCAGGCCTTCTCAATATCCAGACGGCAATGGTCCAGCTCTCATGCGGTTGCACTGGGCCTCTCCTCCGACTTTATTTCGAGTTTACAATTTAAAGAGTGCCTCCCATAATGAGTGAAGAGCACATAATAAAATAAGATGATGTTGCAAAAAGGGTTTTGTAGGCATTAAAGATGTAAAACAGAAGTATTACACAACGGAATTGTGGGAGATATACATCTAGGCTACACCGACATGAGCAAGTGCTCATTATCGTCGATCTCTGGGTACTGCCAGGACCTCACACACCACACACCCCATCCCCCTTGCTCAAGGGGGGTCAGTAACCACTCCTAGTCAACGGAAAGAATCCGGCCTGAGCGGGGCTTCAACCACCACCTGTTTGGCGGTGAAGCCTTGTAGCGCGGCGCTCTAACCGATTGAGCTACCGGAGCGGTGAGTGTGTGTGTGTGTGTGTGTGTGTGTGTGTGTGTGTGTGTGTTTGCTTTGTTTTGATCTGTCGCTCTGCGTTCTATTTACCCAGATCGAATCCAGATCAGATTCAGATCCGGGCCAGTGATCTAGAGCTGATCTGTGTTCAAAATAGAAGACGTCTCTGATATACGTATTAAATATTCTCGTGCATGGATAAGTAACTTGCATACGTATGGAGCCTTGGAGCTTGGGGTGAGCTGTTATGGATTGCGAGAGTGTTAAGCCAGGCTGTTGGGGTGAGCTGTTATAGATTGCGAGAGTGGTAAGCCAAGCTGTTAAGGTGAGATGAGACAGACTGCTAGAAGTATGTGGCTGACTGTTGTTTTAGAGCAGAGTTTGGGGACATATGACTGACTGTTGGTGGGATTTGATAGACTGTGTGTGGAGTATAGCAGACCTAGGGGATATATGACTGACTGTTGGTGGGTTGTGATAGACTGTGAGGGGGGGTGACAGACTTAGGGGATAAGTGACTGGCTGTTAGTTGGATATGATAGACTGTGGGTGGGGTGTGACAGACTTTTGGGGGTAGGTGATTGACTGTTGGTGAGTTGTAATAGGCTATGGGTGGGGTGTGACCGACTTAGGGGATATGTGACTGGCTGTTGGTGGGTTGTGATAGACTGTGGGATGGGTGTGACAGACTGTTGGGGTTAGTTGACTGACTGTTGGTGGGTTATGACAGGCTGTGGGTGGGGTGTGTCATACTTTTGGGGATAGGTGACTGGCTATTAGTGGGTTGTGATAGGCTGTGGATGGAATGTAACAGATTGGGTCGGTTATGTTAGCCTTTGGTTGGGGGGCATATATCTTCATTTTACCATAAAAATACCGTTCACTATTGCAAAATAACCTGTAATACTTATTATGGATTTAATTAATTATGAACTGAATTAATTGCAGGGAGCTGCAAATTAGTATGCCCTGTGAAAGTTGGAAAAAAATAAGCAGTTACCAGCGGGAGATGTCCTAGACATGAAAGCAGTGCTTGTTTTAAGAATACACACACAGAATACACAGGCTATTTAAGTTTATCAGCATGCATGCATGTATTCCACTATCAATAGTAGATATCATGGATGATGTCAAAATTGCAGGTGGGCTGATCGACACTCATGAGAGAATCATTAAAGTGTAAGATAAGTGTAAACCTAAGGATTTATAATAAAAAAGGACGGTTTAGATCTCTGAAAAACATTTTTGGGAACCCGGAATAACTAGTGCACGATAGCTATTGTGTGAGAGGGATATTCGCTCTCGCGACAATGCCTGGAGAAAAACGGCAAATACCCCATCTTCTAGAGTATAACGAGTCTAGTCTGCACACACACAAAAAAAAAAATAATAACTTGTGAAACAGTTTAGTAAAGCAATCAAGAGGGTGATGCCAGCGCCACCTGGACACAGGTAGAGGGTGGTGCCGCAAGCCCCATTTCTCATTCTTTCAAGGAGCTTCGACGGAGGCTGATGAAACCTTTTGTGGGGAAGGTACGTAAGGAATGTGCGCTAGTCATTCCGGGTTCCCAAAAATAGATTTTTCAGAGATCAAAACCGTCATTTTGGTAACCCTCCATAGTGCACGATAGATAACTCTCACTTGGAGTAGGAGAGAAGGCGACTCCATCAAAGTGCCACAAACCTGAGTCTACTTTTGCGTCCCAAGTCAGTATGCATAGAGACGGGCTGAGTCACCTCAACTTACCGTAGTTTACAATCTTAAAAAAATCCTCTCCGTTACCCGAGAGGGAGAATACTAGCACAGCAAATCTAAAGGAACACTGGGCTAATTCATTTAAGCCAAAATGTAATCAAAATAGCAAAGGTAGCACCACCGATGAGGGGGCATACCTCTAGCACAAGTACTCCTTTTAAGCCCCTAGAAAAGAAAAGAAAAATCTAAACAGAGAAGAAAATGGTTGGAGTGCACCTTGCCCCCTCCACCTGCTTTCCCGGCTGATGTAATGTCAAAACATCTTCCTGATATATCTCCCTCGACGTAGGAGGTCCCAGAGCAACACAGGAGGCGTCGTCCGCTGAGAGGGAGAGATACCGGGCGGCAAAACAGGTAGCTGTGCTCTACTGGCTGCTCTTCTTGTCCCAGTACAGAAAATGGGTCCAAACGAAGGCCAGGGACGCAGCGGCACCCTGGACATCGTGGCTAGGAATCCTGCATTATTTTTCCGCTCCTGAGAGCGTTTTTGAAAAAGGGTACCATCTACGAATAGACCCAGTGGTTGCCTCCGCCTCCCATGGTCTGAGTGACGTTGGATGCTTCGGACATCGGTTGCGGTTTCTAACCCACAAATGGACAGCAGGACTTCGTCGGCTATTCAAAGAAGAAAAGGTCGAAATGGTATCGCAGGGTACGGCTATCTGCTTGGAAATGAACAATACTGTGTTGGTCAGTTGCATTTCTCGCCTGGAAACTTCCAGGTCAGAACCTCTGATATCCCTATCGGAGCAGATATTCGGGCTGGCCGATAAACCTAAACTTCTCATGTCCGGTAGGTTCCTCCCTGATGGGGAAAACGAGGGAGTCGACGCAATATTTCGCTTCAGGGGATCGTTATCGGAATGGCAGCTTAAGCCGGAGCACTTTGCAACTCTTTGGAAGCAGTGGGGCACAACGCCTTGAAAGTGACTGAAACGGGTACCGCAATGTGTATCAGTTCGCAGCACCAACGTCATGCTGAAGGTGTGGAACAAACTTCTTTCCTTCAAAGGCAAAGTGGCCATGGTGGCTCCACTCTGGCCAGCATAACTGTGATTCTCCGAAGTGCAGGCATGGTGTCCTTTCCCTGGTCCCTTCAATTAATCAATCAATGGGGGCGTACATCGGGGGGCGCGTCGCCCCGCACACCCAGGGGTCCCTCCGGGCGAGTCTCCCTGCAGGCCCCCTTCCCAACCCGAGTACCTCCCGGCAGGATCTATCGACTTGCTCTAGTCACGAACTCCGTGGGCGTCCCCTTGGCCTCCTCCACTCAGGATTGTCTCTCACAGAGACAACCCGATGAGCAGGATCAGCTTCCGGAAAACGTGCCACGTGCCCGTATAGCCGGAGTTGGCGTTGACAGACTATGCAGGTAATATATGTCGAATCAGTCTCACGGAGTAGTCGCCGGTTTGACATAAAGTCATTCCAGCGATATCCCATGATTATGCGTAGACACTTATTACCAAAGGCATCGATCTGCCTCTCCAAGTCCCCATTTAGTGTCTATGTCTCACAACCATAGAGTAAGACAGGGAGCATAAGGGATTTGAAGATCCGGTTCTTTGCCCTTCTGCACAGGTATCGACAACGTCATATACTCGTTTTGAGCGAGTCCATAACACCGTGGATCAGACCAATCCGCCGTAAGACTTCCTGGCTAGACTCACTGTTGTTATGAACTACGCTACCAAGATACGTGAAACTTTCTGAGATCTCAACGTCCTCGCCACACGCATTAACAGACTGTACTGTGTCATCCAGCAAGCCTTCAAACACCTGTACCTTGGTCTTGGCCCAGGAGACCTAGAGTCCCAAGGGCTTCGCCTCCTAGTGCAGTGCCTCGAGAGCCATTACCAAAACCTCCAGCGACTCCGCCAGGATTGCTGCATCATCAGCAAAAACAAGGTCAGTGACCCTGGTATTGCCAATGGATGTTCCGCAACGACTCTGGTCCACAACTCTGCCCAGTACCCAGTCCATACAAGTGTTGAAAAGCGATGAGGCAAGAACACAGCCTTGCCTCACTCCTGCATTCACGGGAAAGAAGCTGGACAAGCCCCCCCCCCCCCCCCCACACACACACACACTTCACAGCACTCTCTGTCCCAGAATACAGGCCAGTCAGCAGACCAATAGCCCTCGCAGGAATCCCACGGAGACGCAGAAGATCCCAGAGTGCCTCGAGATGCACTGAATCATACGCTTTCTTGAGATCGACATAGGCTGCAAGCATCCCCTGTCGAAACTCACGTTGGCTCTCCAGCGGTACGCGAAGCGCTAGGATATGGTCAGTTGTTGATTTGCCAAGCGTGAACCCAGACTGTTCAGGTCTCTGCAGCTTCAGCAGCTGGCTGCGAATTCGCATCAGCAATAGGTGGGCATGCACCTTGCCCGGCACACTGAGCAGTGTAATACCACGGTAGTTGTTGCAGTGCTGGCGGTCCCCTTTCCCTTTCCAGATAGGGACGACCAAACCCCTCTTCCAGTCAGGGGGAATGGTACCGGACTGCCATACGGTAGTCAAGACCGCATGCAACCCGCGGATCATGGCCTCACCTCCAGCTTTGAGCAGTTCCGGACTGATGTTACAGGTGCCAGGTGCCTTCCCACCCCTCAACTTGGCCACAGCCTCTCTGACCTCAACCATAGAGGGTGGGCTTTCGTCAATGGGTGGGTCAGCATCCGGCACCTGCAACACAGCAACTGGAAGCCGCCCACGTGGAGGGTCCGCCATGTACAGCTGCTCAAAGTACTTAGCCCAACGAGCCCTCTGCCCACCCATGTCCGATACGAGGCAGCCGTCAGCTGTTCGGATAGCGCTCACTTGAGAGGGAGACTTAGAGCGGAGCTTCTTTAGGGCTCGGTAAGCAGCTCGAAGGTCATTTTCATTTAAATGGCCCTTGACTTTCTCAGCGAGACTCCTGACATACCTCTCCTTGTCTCTCCTAAGGAGAGCTCTAGTCCTACGTGACAGAGCCCTGTATTGGTCCCGGTTCCCAGCAAGTCTGGCCACGCGACTCTCCTCGATATTCTCCAACGTCTCCACCGACGCAAAGCCACTCCTAGATCTCGGGCGCTCTCCAATGCACTCCTTGGCAGCTTGCAGAGTCTCATGTTTGAAGGTATCCCACAACTCTACAGGGTCCTCCAGGGTCCCAAGCACTTCGAACCGATTTGAAACTGTCACTGGATACTCCTGATCACATGCCAGGTCCTTCAGCCTCTCGAGTTGGAACACAGTAGTGTTGCATCTACAGATTCTTCTGGACCTGACATGAAGCTTGAGTGTCGCAACAACAAGCCTATGGTCAGTTGCAAATAACTCAGCACTCCGGTAAACCCTGCAGTTCTGAAGCATCCTCCAACGAGTACTTACGAGAATGTGGTCGATCCCCTTAGCTACCCCTCCGGCATCGCTATACCAAGTCCAGCGGTGCAGCTCTGGTCTCTGGTACCAGGAACCTGCAATTCTCAACCTTCTGGATTTTGCAAAATTCAGGAGGAGAGAGCTCTTGATGTTCCTGGTACCAGATCCATGGGGACCAACACATAGCTCGTAGCCAACCCTGTCCGTGCCAGTAGTAGCACTGAAGTTGCCCAGGACAATGAGTGTGTCCCGGGGAGGGCACTGGTGTAATACAGAGTCGAGTTTGGCGTAGAACGTCTCCTTTTCCGTTTCACGCATCTCGGTAGGAGCGTACACTGCAACAAGAGACATGAAGCCCAGTGTGTGCTTCAGCCTCACTCGCATTATACGCTCATCAACCGTAGGAACCTCAACCACAAATGGCAGCAATTGACTGGAGATGTCCATAGCTACCCCCCTGACATGGAAGCCATTGCTCATGCCGGACCAGTAGAAGGTGTACCCCCCTCACTGATCTCGCCACTGCCAGGCCTCCTTGTCTCAGAGAGTGCCTCAGCCTTCTGAGCTCATTTGCTAGGTGGGGCAGTCGATCATCGTCCGAGAGGCTCCGGACGTCCCAGGAGCCCACACGCAGAGCCCTCCGAAGGTTAACCCCGGCCCGGTTCTGCTGGTGGGCGCAGCCTCTCCACCACCCCGGCCACCCCCAAAACAAAAGGAGGGGCTAGGGGGATCTTCCTCCCTTGGTAGGACAAAATGTGAAGGAGAAACTATAGCAAAGCTTCATTCCACTTTGAAGCTACACGTTTGAGTTACTCCAAACCTCGCCTCGGAGACGGCTGGGAGTAGTATGTTAGCGGCTCTCTCCCCATCATCGACAAGTCAGTATAAATCGCACTAGAAATCTTTTCAGCCGTTCCTCATACTGAAAGGCTTTTGTGACATCTCGGAGTCTGTGGTTCTACACATCTTGTCCTTGGCTCACGACAAGAGGAGGTCCGCCACCACTATCTCCAGTCACCTGATTTTCCTGATTGACCCCTTCAAAAATTATTATAGGTCCGGTGACCCTCCTGAAGATGGGGTTATTCCACCAGAATCCCTCTCCCCGCAGTCCTGACTCCGTCTGGTCGCTAGGGAAAGTCCTTTAGTACTACCAACACGCCCAGTTTATAGCCGACATTCCCAGAAATCGTCTCCGTATGATGGTCTTGTTCATGGTACCCCTGGCGACTTGATTTGTCATCGTTGATACTTTTCCCCTAGTGACCTACGTTTTTCGGGGACGGGCCGCCGTCCCCCTTTCCCTCTCGTACAAGGTTCTGGGCAAGAACGAGCGATTGAACCGGAGTCTCCAACCGGTTGTAATATCAGCTTGGAAGAAGGTAAACGACTTTCACCCCTTATTCCCCGTTACGGCGCTCAGGCTCTGGCTCAGGGATGGTGACCGACAAGGGCTGATCCGCGATACTTGCATGGGTCGTCCTTTTACCACTAGATAGATTGCGGACAGACTCAGAGGGGTCATAAAGGCGGTTCATCTGAGACACGACCCTCGCACCCATGGTGTGAGGGGCATTGCGGTTCATTTGCGTTCATCTGCACGCACTCTTTGAAAATGGGTGCGGGACGGGGTCAGTGGAGTGGAGCCTCATGCTCTGTAGCGCGTTACTTCTCGCTTTCTGTCGTGGACTAGCCTTGTGTTGCCCTGGGCCTCCCACCACATGGCGAGACGGGCAAGAGTATTTCTTCCTGATCTTTTTTTTTTTTTTTAGTGTGTACTGAATGAATCGCCTGTTGGTTACCTCAGCGCATCTTTCTGCGCGTTGCGACGTCTTCGGGGTGAGGCGTAACTTTACGTTCACTTAATTTTGCGCCTGTTTTACTTTGGACGGTTAAGGGACCTACAGCAGTTGTCTTTTCTCTCCCCACGCGGATGAGAGCCTTCTTACTTCTTCTCCAAGTGGTTGGTAGCAATTGCAGTTGGTAGAGAGGGAACCAAAAATGATGGCTTTGTGGTACGAAAGTCCAATTTGGGGGTTCACAAAAGAGTTAGTGCACTGTCTACCGCCTCCCACCCTTCCTCCCCCTTCAAGTTTAATCACCTAGTGTCCCTGGGGAGTTTCCTTTCCGTCCATGGGGTGGCGAGGGACTACCAGACATATACTTTCCTGCTTCATTAGGTCATAAGTTTCTAGTGTAGGCTGGATTCATTATATCCAGTATTGGAATAAGGTTGCAGGTTTTACCAAGGGCTGCCAATGGGGTGCACTATTGCTAGCAAGTGCACTGGCTCTTTCGTATAAATAAAAATAGGCTTTTCGTACTAGAAAACGTCAATATAAGAGTTTTTTATGACACCCAGTCGTATGACATAAAATGTAATGATACGACAAGCGTAATCTTATATTATAAATTCCAGCCCTAGTTAGCAGGGCCATGAGGACCAACACATAAATCATAGTCAGCACTCAGAGCACCAGTAGTCCTAAACAAAGAGCATGGCTGAAAGGGGCATTCATCAAATAGCGATTCAAGTTTCACATAATATCTCATACGAGCGTGCAATGCAACATAAGATATCAAACACAGGATGTGCTTCAGCCAATCTAGCGTTATACGCTCCACAACGTGTGGTTTATCGACGACAAATGGCTGTAGTTGGCTGGAGATGCCTGTTGCCATCCCAATAACATGAGTACCATTAAGCCCATGAATGAGTGCAAATTATTGAAGACAAATTAAATCATGCTAAGATTTTGCTTCGAATAAAGAAGACTTGATGAAGCGGCTGAGAGCAACCGCTTGCACCACTTAGCCTAAGCATATTACTTTGTTAAGTTCATTTAAAGTCCATATATCCCCGATAAAAGTATAGAACCCTGACGAATTTAGTTCAATTATTTCACTCTGCTCACTGGGAGCTGTAGTATATTGCAGCATGTAGCGTTTGTAATACGTCCGTGATGTTAAACGACTGAGAGTCAAATTATGTATGTGCAACATTCCTCTGTGCAAGCAAGTAGTCATTAAAAAAAATGGTATCAAGTAATAGTAATGAAAATGTTTCGAGCACAGATGTTACCTAACGACCATGTTGTAACTATATACCCGTTAATATGCTAGCTTTTTGACAGAGTTTTCACTTCTTATTTTACTGAGGAGGAATCGATTACCCAATAACCATATTTTAAAGTTCAACAATAAACTAAACTATTGGCGAATATTCTGTCGACAAATGGTCAATTTGCCAAAAAGTCTGTTCGTCAGTGTCATGATTTCATTATTCAGGGAGTGGCCTGTGGAAAAATACCGCGGGAGTCCCCGCCATTTTGATTGAGAGAGCGGGAGTAGTCACAAGTCAGGCGGGAAAACTAGAAGGCGGGAACGCGCGCTATTTCAAATTAGATTCGTGATTACTGCCAACGATGAGCTACCGCATGTGTGGGATGCATGACCCACTATGACCAATTGCATGTGTTAGGTTATTAATAAATAACAATCCATAGCCGTTAGGGCGTTTTAGCGTAAGTGTTGCACATAAAACGAGATGTCAGTATGGCGAGAGCTGGCATCTTGACCGCGGCCGGCGCGCGGAGCATTGTGGGACCGCCGCCATCTTTCAAGTCATCTCCTGCCCAGACTTCGCCACGAGCAGACGTCCCTCTCCAGCCTCCGGGTTTTCCAGCCTTGTAGTATCCGCAAGTCCAGAGTGACTGTGTACGCAGGTCAGGGAAGCCCGTGGGAGGAGTGAGGGCACGGCGGTTCCAGAGGAACGAGAGAGGATTGAAGAAGGACTCCAAGGCTCCAGAACACGAGGCAGATCAGGTGTGTGGCTCCCCCTTCTTCTACCTACAGCTAAGTAACCATTTGCTAGGATGTTTTAACGTAGATAGCTAGGTTGCTGTGTGCTTGGTTTAATTAATTATTCTGAATTTCCAGTGAGTTTCTTTGTTGCTTTCAATAAACTTAAGAGCAGGTTTTATCTGGCTTTTGCTTACCCTATGAGAAATGTGACTGGTCAGATATTTAAATAATAATAAGGACTAGAGGGGCTGTGAGTCTGATAACTCAATTTTCAGTTATTTTATTTTATATTTATTTATTGCTGAGAATTTACGGGATTTTCGGAAGTCCAGACCTTTCAAGAACCCCACAGTCAGAATATCTGTCGTCGAAACGTCTGTTCGGAGATATATCCTTCCCCAAAATGTCTGTCGACAAATCGTCCGTTGGCAAAGCGTCCGTCCATGGAGAGAATCCTCTTCTTGGTCTGCCCCGATACAAAACCGGTTGCTGGGGGTCTCGACACATACCTCTGCTTTTTATTTATTTTTGCCTTGATTAATTTTTGTAGGGAGGGCTTCAGGTCACACCTAAAATAACAACATCAGTGGTTAGAGTGACTGCTAATCGTGAACATGGCCACTGGACCTAAGAGAGGATAAATCCGAAGGCCACCTTTGTTAGTGAGTGAATCGTGGTGCAAAGCGGATGTGTGTCACGTTTAGTTCCACATGGAAACTGCTGCATCGACATGGCTGGCAGGGCCAGGGGTGTGATAGGTCCATGTTACCTTTGTGAGGATTTCACAGGCGAGAAGTGGATTGGATGCTGTTTGTGTTTTAGGTGGTGTCTTGTGGTGTGCGCCGTTAGGCTTGCTTGAGGGGCCTGGATGGTGTTCGGCCCCAGCCCGTCATGGCGCAGGCAAATGTTTAAAGTGGCGCCATCTTCTCTTGGCATATGCTGCCCCCCGGAACTCGTTCTTGATTCACTTGGACGGTTTCCTCTAGAGTCCGGGTTAATGGGTGGTCTTCAGGACAGCATGTGGGTAGTTTTAAGCCACTCGGCGGAGACTAAAAAATCCGAGGTGGCAGCGTGGGGATTCGAATTAGCGTCGTCCATCACGCGGTGAATGTGGGCCCAGCACGCTACCACTCAGCCACCGCCCACCCCATGCCTCCATAAAGCATCTCTGGCTACCACCATTGTGGAAAAATTGGATGAATTCAAGCAAAAAATATCTAAAGAAATATCTGTAGTTAAAGATGAGGTTGAATCAAGGGCTGATAAGTTGCAGGAGGAGCATGCAGAGTCCAGTTAGGCTAAGGTGGCGAAGACAGACAGGCAAGTGAAGAAGAATCTCCTAGTTGTGAAAGCTTTTATCCAGGAAAAGAAGGCAACAGATATGAAGGATGAAGTCTCCCAGGCATTGAATGGTATTCAAATAACTGATTCAAGATTCACAAATGGAGGTAGTATTGTCGTGAACTTTGACAATGAGAACACAAGTCTTAAAATAATCACTCATTATGATGGACCGTGCAACGCAATCACTGGGATCCACGAGGTCCCTCAGTACGTCAATTTTGTCCTCATCTGTCGTTAAGCGACGTTTTGTGATGACGTCATCTACGTTACAAAGGAAGGTATGAAC
>NC_066509.1:17769434-17771698 GCF_024679095.1 Eriocheir sinensis
TCCGGAAGACAATGAAGGCGAGGCCAGTGGAAATGTTTTTCTTGTTCCCAAAGTTTTTAAGAATGAAATCAAGGAAACTAATGAAACAATGTATTGTGGAAGAGGCACTAGCGTTGCCGAACTACCCCTGATCAATTTTGTAATGAGTAGTGTTATATGCCCAGCTAAACACAAAGTCTATGCTAAGCAGACTCGGGACTGGTGTGATAGCTATGAGTCTAGTTGTATTAGTGAGGTGGGGTTGTTGACTTTGGAGATGGGAGTAATGAATGAGGTTTTCCAGTCTGTGGGGTATTTATTCTGAGTGAGGGTGGCATTTATGATGGAGGCAAGTGGGGTAGCAAGTTCATAAGAAAACGCCTGATAATGCTTGGTGGGTAAATCAAAAGGTGTGGTAGACATTTTAAGTTTGAGGGATCTGAATTTTGCGGCAATTGAAACTCTTCGATAGCGGGAGGTTTTGACGGGGGATGGAGGTAGAAGGGGAGAGAGGGAAGGATTTGGCATACGGATGAAAAGAGAGCGTTAATCAGTTCGGCTGCCTCAAGGGGGGAGGAGGAGGAGGGGAGAAAAGCGAAAGCCGACGATGGGTCACCTAGGCCACACAAATGGCGAATCTTGGAGAACAACTTGCTGGTGCTGTTACCCTCCAAGGATAGTAATCCTTCCTCACCACTGTGATTTCCCTGAAGACGTTGTTTCGAAGAGCCCTGTATTTGGTTTGGTCCGTGTGGAAGGCTTGGTTCCTTTGCTGCATTATGGCCTTAATCCTCGGGGTCATCCAAGGCAGGTCGGCTAGGTGGGTGTGTAGTGTCTTGGTAGGGAAGAAGTGGTTATAGGCCTGGGTGTTGGTGGAGAGGTTGTTGTTCCACTTCTCCTTGACGTCATGAACGGTCAGGACTTCAGCCCAATGGTAAACCACCAACCACTGCCCACACTGCCTTATCTTAGAGTCTAGTGTCGGGCAGGTGGTCCTTTTGGCCGTTTCGCACCTCTGTGAGATGGTTGGAGAGGGCGTCCATAGAACTGAGGTGTGATTGCTTCGGCCCATGAGGGAAGAGGCTGAGGGGGGGGGGGGGAGTACCAGTCCGTCAGGTCCTTGAGAATAAGGCCCGGCGTGTTCCTTTTGTGCGTGGAAAAATTAACAATTTTCGCGAGGCACAGGTGGCTTGTTGCGTTAGCAATGTCTAGTTCGTTAGAGTCCCCGAACAACACGAACTTAGCATCGGGGTACCTAACATGTATAGTGTCCACTGTATTGACGAGGTGGTTCACTAACACTGAGCAGGAGGGAGAGCGGGGTGGGTTGCTCACTGCACATAGTATGATGGCGTCAACCTGGCGGGGTTGGTGGGAGTGGGTGGCTTTTATCCACATTGCCCCCACCTCATCGGGAACGTCCACATCGAGCACTAAGGGGTTGAAAGTGTCTCGGCACCACCCTAAAACTCCATCTTCTCTTCTGCCCTGCCTGAGGCGAGAAAACACACTGTACCCGTTCACCTGGCACAGCTATTGGGTCACTTGCCAGGGTTTCGTGATTGCCACTACTGTATGTTCAGGTTAATGGTTTTCTCTGTGGTAATAACCTCATCAAGTTTCTTATTCAGGGAGGTGATGTTTGACATCAGCACTGAGGGGAGGTTATACCACACGCGCGACACTTCAAAGTATATATAATCGCTTTTCTTCACTCTATTAGTTACTGGGCGCACACTTGTAATTGTTTTGATGCCCAGCTGAACACAACCCCCTGCCCGGCGGCCACGGCCACAAAATAGTTTGTGTTTTCAGTTTGTCGATGCCAGTGAAGGGGGTATCCAACGAGGGAAGTGTGTATGTGTGTGTGTGTGTGTGTGTGTGTGTGTGTGTGTGTGTGTGTGTGTGTGTGTGTGTGTGTGTGGAGAAATTGAAATGCAAAGTTACATAACTTACATTTTGAGATACGGCCAGGTAAAGTTTTGAATGCGTAACATTCAAACATAGCGAAGTGATGTTATGGCATTTATCCTTTCATATATTTGTAATGATATATAAAAAGATATGTCTTCATGTTCAGTCATTAGTTTTTCAAAGGGCATACGCACCTGAGGATTTTTTTCCCAAGCTTTTTTATTGTTGACCCTTTTTCGTCGTTTTCGACCGGCGGGCCCCCTTAAACCGTGTTGCCACCCGGTGTTCGTTATTTACTGACTACGGCTTCATTCTTGAAGCTTTTTTCTATCTAGATATGCGAAATACTAAAAAATTATTTTTTGACCTAA
>NC_066509.1:17771798-17799298 GCF_024679095.1 Eriocheir sinensis
GTGAACAAGCCTATAACTTTGCTCTCCTCAACGATCGACATCAGTTGGTTCTGCTCCCTACACGTATCCCCGACCGTCTTGGAGACAGGCCCAACATACTAGACCTCTTCCTTACCTCAAACCCTTCTGCTTACTTTGTCAAACTGTCCTCTCCGTTGGGCTCCTCCGATCACAACCTTATTAATGTTTCCTGTCCTATCACTCTTGTACATCCTCTGGACCCACCGAGGAGGCGATGCTTCTGGCATTTTGCTTCAGCTCGGTGGGACGACCTGAGGATCTACTTTTCCGATTTCCCGTAGAATGATTACTGCTTCCTGGAGGGAGACCCCTTAGTGTGTGCCCACCGCATCACAGAGGTGATTGTCTTTGGAATGGAGGCATACATTCCACGTTCTTTCTCTACTCCTCATGCTAAAAAGCCTTAGTTTAATTATGATTGTTCTCGCGCTATTAAAGATAGAGAGGCAGCTCACAAAAGGTTCCAGAGCCTTCGCACTCCTGCCAACCATCACCTTTATATTTCTGCCCGGAATCATGCCAAATCTATTCTCCGACTTACCAAAAACTCCTTCATTAATAGAAAATGTCAAAACCTTGCATTCTCTAATTCTTCCCGTGACTTCTGGCATCTGGCCAAAAATATCTCCTCCAATATCACTTATTCCTCTTTCCCTCCTCTCCTTAACCCTGACGGCAGCACTGCCGTCTCATCTGTCTCTAAGGCTCAAACTTTCTGTAAGAACTCCACCCTGGACGATTCTGGGCATATTCCTCTATCTCATCCCCCCCTCTGACTTCTTTATGCCTATAATTAAGATTGTTCCTGACGATGTTGTCTATGCCCTCTCTGGCCTCAACTCTCAGAAGGCTTATGGACCTGATGGAGTGCCTCCTATTGCCTTTAAAAACTGTGCTTCCTTGCTGACATACCGCCCGATCAAACTCTTTCGTCTCTGCCTATCAACATCTACCTCTCCTTCCTGCTGGAAGTACGCCTTCGTACAGCCTGTACCTAAGAAGGGTGACCGTTTCAATCCCTCAAACTACCGCCCTATTGCTTTACTTTCCGGTTTATCTAAAGCTTTTGAATCAATCCTTAACCGGAAGATTCAAAAGCACCTTTCCACTTCTAACATTCTATCTGTGGTGCCCCGAGGGCTGCGACACCACTCGCTCCAGTGTCATCATCTTCACCGGCAATATTTTCCGATGACAACAGCGGTATCGACCGCTAAAACACAACACGGACTCCAAGACATGATTGTCCCCACACACACTGTTCATTTACCAACCTATACACATTTGCAATTGCCCATTAACGCACCCGCTTATCTCTCTAGGCCAAAACACAATCAACCGCGGCCAAAACACGATCAACCGCGGAACAAAATGTTATGAAAACAAAGCTGCGTCACCGCGTGACAGCTACACTAGGATTAAAATCGACCTTATTACACATGTCGGTTAGGTAGATTATTGTATGAGCTCGGTGTGAGTTTGATGTATGACTCACACGCCTGACGTATTACCCTCGCGATGTCTGTATGTATGTCTGCCTATATAAGAAGCATTTATTCAGGCTTGACCTCAGATCAACCAGCACTCTGTTCGTTGCTGGACACTCAGTTGTCCTTCCCTAGACAACATGGGTAGAACATTCATCTTTGCTACTGTGAGTATGGAGTAATGTGGTACCATAGAGGAAAGCGTATCTAACATATCTATTGTGTTCTATTATCTTAGTTTTACTTAGGATTATATTTCTATGATACTTTATTGTGTGAGTTTTTACTCAATATTATACCAGTGTTAACGTCAGTAACCAATAGTGAAAGAAAACCTGAAGACTCATTGAGTCTCGTAAGCCAGTCGCTGGTTTAAACAATATTTTTACCCTTTGTAATATTAAGTAGTATTAAGGTAGAATAAAATACATATAAGAAAGGCGACACCGTTTCATCACCCCATTTACGAACTCCTTTAAATACTCCTAAAGTACCAGAATTTTAAGTCAAGTGTCACTAATACAAACAGTGTGTCGTCTCCCCTGTGTGCCCGGGATTACGGGTTACAACATATCTGATCGCCAGTATGGGTTCCGTAAGGGGCGTTCTACTGCCGATCTTCTTGCTCTTACTTGACTCTTGGTCATCCTCTCTTACCCGTTTCGGTGAAACTTTCTCAGTTGCGCTAGACATATCGAAAGCCTTCGATTGAGTCTGGCACAAGTCTTTGCTTTCTAAACTGCCCTCTTTCGGATTCTATCCCTCTCTCTGTTCCTTTATCTCCAGTTTCCTTTCCGGCCGTTCTATCTCTGCTGTGGTTGACGGTCACTGTTCTGCTCATAAACCTATTAACAGTGGTGTTCCACAGGGCTCTGTCCTATCACCCACTCTCTTCCTGTTATTCATCAATGATCTTCTTTCCATAACAAACTGTCCTATCCACTCATACGCTGATGACTCCACTTTGCATTATTCAACTTCTTTCAACAGAAGACCCTCTCAACAGGAATTATATGACTCCAGGCTGGAGGCTGCAGAACGCTTAACCTCAGATCTTACTATCATTTCCGATTGGGGTAAAAGGAACCTTGTGTCCCTCAATGCCTCAAAAACCCAATTTCTCCACCTATCAACTCAACACAATCTTCCAAACACCTATCCCGTATTCTTCGACAACACTCAGCTGTCACCATCTTCAACATTAAACATCCTCGGTCTTTCCTAAACTCAAAATCTTAACTGGAAACTTCAAATCTCGTCTCTCACTAAATCAGATTCCTCGAGGTTGGGCGTTCTGTATTGTCTCCGCCAGTTCTTCTCCCCCGCACAGTTGCTATCCATATACGGGGGCATTGTCCTCCCTCGTATGGAGTATGCATCTCACGTGTGGAGGGGCTCCACTCACACAGCTCTTTTGGACAGAGTGGAGTCTAAGGCTCTTCGTCTCATCAGCTCTCCTCCTCTTACTGATAGTCTTCTACCTCTAAATTTCCGCCGCCATGTTGCCTCTCTTTCTATCTTCTATCTATATTTTCACGCTGACTGCTCTTCTGAACTTGCTAACTGCATGCCTCCCCCCCTCCCGCGGCCCCGCTGCACGCGACTTTCTCTCTCTCTCTCTCTCTCTCTCTCTCTCTCTCTCTCTCTCTCTCTCTCTCTCTCTCTCTCTCTCTCTCTCTCTCTCTCTCTCTCTCTCTCTCTCTCTCTCTCTCTCTATATATATATATCAATATATAAATATAAATATATATATATAAATATATATATATATATATATATATATATATATATATATATATATATATATATATATATATATATATATATATATATATATATATATATATATATATATATATATATATATATATATATATATATATATATATATATATATATATATATATATATATATATATATATATCACATATAGACAGTGGCCGAACTGGTAGCATACTGGGCCCACATTCACCGCGTGATGGACGACGTGGGTTCGAATCCACGCTACCACTCGGATTTTTCAGTCACCGCCAGGTGGCTTAAAACTACCCACATGCTTTCCTGAAGACCACCCATCAACCCGGACTCAAGAGGAAGCCGTCCAAGCGAATCAAGAACGAGTTCCGGGGGGCAGCATGAGCCAATGCAAGATGGCGCCATTATAAAACACTCGCCTGCGCCAGAACGGGCTGGGCCGACCATCAGGCCCCACCTGGAAGAAGCCTTGCCGACCATCAGTCCCCACCTGGAAGATGCCTACGGCAATAGTAAAAAAAAATAAAATAAAAATATATATATATATATATATATATATATATATATATATTTCTGTATATATATATATATATATATATATATATATATATATATATATATATATATATATATATATATATATATATATATATATATATATATATATATATATATATATATATATATATATATATATATATATATATATATATATATATATATATATATATATATATATATATATATATATATATATATATATATATATATATATATATATATATATATATATATATATATATATATATATATATATATATATATATATATATATATATATATATATATATATATATATATATATATATATATATATATATATATATATATATATATATATATATATGTATGTATATGTGTGTGTGTGTGTGTGTGTGTGTGTGTGTGTGTGTGTGTGTGTGTATTAATATTAGGAAGACTTTACCTTTTCAAAAATGGAGACGGTATGATTGGTTGAACAAAGCAGGAACAGGTGTCGTATGGATATACTTTTGTCCCAGCCATTGAAGAAGTCTTTTATACCCTTTTCGGCAGTTGTATACTGTAACAACACAACGTCTGCCCCAACCACAACGCTTGTCTTGACAAGTTGTAGCATTGTGTCTGAGGTTGAAGAAAAAAATAAGTAAAAATATTAACATCACCAATAAAATTACTATTATCATCATTATTTTCATTGACAAGTATCCTTCTTGTGCATATCGTAGGCTTCTTCAAAGCTCTTACATTCGTTTTTTTTTTTTTTTTATCAACTTAAAATGTTTAATGGATACGTTTCTTAACCTTTTTAATTTAATCACACTATCTGCTGAACGACCTCCCTTTCCTTCGTCATTTTTTTTATTTATGCTCTTTGACGGGCATGTATTCTCTTCACCGACATATTGTCTTCACTAAGGCATATGTCTCATGCCCAATGCCATTAAATGATTTTGATTGCTTCATCATTTACATTTTCCTTTTATTTAATTACCTGCATCCTTTACTTTCTGTATCGTATACAAGTGATACGGGGTCTGGTATCAATAACAAGATGTTGGGGTATGCAGATTATATTTTCATTTATGTTGTTGTTCCATATCCTTTAATGATACAACTAGTTGGTGACAGCCTGACTGATAATTTGAATAAAATTCAGTCTTTGTGTTCTCAATGGGGCATGAAACTGAATCCTAGAGGAATATATTGTGAACCGTTCTAGAACTTCCTTCCTTTAACATCCTAATTTACTCTTATTTGAGCCCATATTGATTATATTGATCATATCAAACTTTTTCGGAGTTATTCTGGACTCAGAACTTACTTCTGAACTATAATTGAGAAATATGCTCCGTTTATTTTTATCAAAATTGGATATTCTCTGAAAATCTGAGAAGATCAATGAGAATGATAACATTCTTCGGAATTGTTTCTTCTCTTTTATTCTGCGCCATTTTAAGTACTGCTCTGTTGTCTTCTTTATCGTGTTTTAAATTCAACAAAGTTTCTTTATCTGATTTGAGTTTGGATGTAGGACATCGTAGGGTTGCTGGTGCTCTCTCAGTGTTTTATAAAACAGAAAGAGACTATTCTCATTTTCTTCATAAGTTTTTTCCCAAACCTTTATTAACCAGAGTTAATAATAGTTCTTCCTTTTACTCCATGGTGCTTTAAATTTTCAATTAAATTGATGCTCCACATCACAGTTTTATAAATGATTCTTTCCTGCAGGATGTAGGCTCTGGAATGATCTGTCTTCGAAGATTGTTATTTTTTTCTATTACTGAAAATTTGAAAAGTTTGGTTAATGTTTTTCTTCTGCAGTCGCGTAAGTCCTTTCTTTCCCTTTTTAAGATGTGCCTTGACCTCCACTGACACCTCCCGGCGCTATAATTTCAATTTTATTTGGTGGAGCTCCTTACATGGTCACTATTTATGTAATAATAATAATAATAATAATAATAATAATAATAATAATAATAATAATAATAATAATAATAATAATAGTAATAAAAATAACAATAACAATCACAATAATAATAATTTTAATTATAATTATAATTATAATTTTGATTATAATAATAATAATAATAATAATAATAATAATAATAATAATAATAATAATAATAATAATAGTAATAAAAATAACAATAACAATCACAATAATAATAATTTCAATTATAATTATAATTATAATTTTGATTATAATAATAATAATAATAATAATAATAATAATAATAATAATAATAATAATAATAATGACAATAAAAATAATAATAAAATTAATAATAAAAAGAATAATAATATAAATTATTATAATAACTATAATTATAATTATAATAATAATAATAATAATAATAATAATAATAATAATAATAATAATAATAATAATAATAATATTAATAATAATAATTTTCATTGGCTAAATAAATTCAGATTCAAGATGAATGACTAACTCAGTTAAATATAAAACTGGATCAAAGCGAGGAATCTATTGAAGAATAGAGAGGATAAATGACCTCAGAGAGCGCTTCACTCATTTAGCAAGTGAAGTAGAATATAATAAATTCAATATTAAAAAAAATAAACGAAATCACGATAGCGAGGGAAATGAAGCAGGAGCCTAAAGGTTTCTTCCAAATATAGAGACCAAAGGCCAGTGATAATATTGGGTCATTTAGGTAACAGGACTGAATGCTCCTCGACAATAAGGAAACTAGCACAGCGTTGACTGAGTTCATCTTGTCGGTATTTTCAAACTGAGACATGTCTTTACATGAATTTTCTGCTGAAGCTGCAGAGACCTGAACAGTCTGGGCTCATGCCTGGTAAGTCAACAACTGAACGTATCCTAGCACTTCGCGTACTGGTGGAGCGCCGACGTGAGTTTCGACAAAGGATGCTTGCATCCTATGTCGATCTCAAGAAGGCGTTTGACTCAGTGCATCGCGAGGCACTCTGGGATCTCCTGCGACTCCATGGGATTCCTGCAAGGACCATTGGTTTGCTGAATGGCCTGTATTCTGAGATTGAGAGTGCTGTGAAGTGTGTGTGTGTGTGTGTGTGTGTGTGTGTGTGTGTGTGTGTGTGTGTGTGTGTGTGTGTGTGTGTGTGTGTGTGTGTTGGGGGATGCTTGTCCAGCTTCTTTCCCGTGACTGTGTGAGTGAGGCAGGGCTGTGTCCTTGCCCCATCGCCTTTCATCACTTGTATGGACTGGTTACTATGCAGAGTTGTGCACCAGAGTCACTGCGGATAATCCGTTAGCTATACAAGGGTCACTGACCTTGTGTTTGCCGATGATGCAATAATCCAGGCGGAGGCGCTGGAGGTTTTAGTAATGGCTCTCGAGGCACTGCACGAGGAAGCGAAGCCCTTGGGACTTCAGGTCTCCTGGGCCAGTACCAAGATACAGGTCTTTGGAGGAGTGCTAGATGAAACACTACAATCAGTTCATTCTTATTTCGATGTCATTGAAATCTTGGAAAATTTCACATACCTTGATAGCGTAGTTTAGAACAACGGTGTCTAGCCAAGAAGTCCTACGGTTGAATGGCTTGGCTAACTTGCTAAATGAGTGAATCGCTCTCTGAGGTCAAATCATCTCTCTATCCTTTTATATATTCCTCGTTTTGACCAAATTATATGTTTGACTGAGTTAGTCATTCATCTTGACACGGTGTTATGGACTCGCTCAGCACGGGTATGTGGCGTTGTCGATACCTGTGCAGATGGACAAAAATTCGAATTTTCAAGTCCCACTCTATGGCTGTGAGACATGGACACTAAATGCGGACTTGGAGAAGCGGATTGGTGCCTCTGGTAATAAATATCTACGCATAATCATAGAGTATCGCTCGAATGACTGTATGAAACCAGTGACAGCTCCATGAGACTGATTCAACATATAAAATCTGCATAGTCCGTCAGCGCCAATTCCGGCTATACGGGCACGTGGCACGTTACTCAGAAGCCGACCCTGCTCATCAGGTTGTCACTGTAAAACAATCCTGAGTGGAGGAGGCCAAGGGGACACCCACGGAGTTCGTGGTTTGAGCAAGTTAATAGATCCTCCCAGGAGGTACTCAGGATGGGAAGGGGATCTGCATGGAGACTCGCCCGGAGGGACCTCCGGAATTGGCGTCGTAGGGTGGGCGAGGCGACGCGCCCCCCTAGCATATGCCACCACTGATTGATTGATTTACCTGAATCCGGTCAGCTTTCCACGAGACGGGAAAAATAAATGTTTTGTGGTATCAGAATAACCAAGGATGCTGTCATTAAAAAAGAGTAAGTCATACAGCCCTTATTATTTTGTGTGTTCTAAAGGAATTTAGATAAATAATTTCCAGGTCATTGGCCAGTATTTTTTTAGGAATTATCTTGACATATGAGTAGTTCCATTATTATGTAAAGGCCAATATTGTGCTGAATTATAAGAAAGGTAATAAATCAGTAATGTCTAATTAGCGCCCGAATAGTTTAAAGTTAGTAGTACAAATAATTTTCGAATATGCTATAGCAAAAAGTATCAGTGATCATCTAGAGAAGAACTTATTAAACTTTTCATTTTACAAATAAAAGTTGTACAAAGCGGCAGATTGGAACAAAAATTATGATAATGTTCATCTTAATTTTAGTAAAGCGTTCGACGAAGTGCCTCATAAAAGACTTACTAAAATGAATACCCATGGGATAAAAGGTAAAATTCTGAGGTTGATCGAGGCGTGGATTGATGACACGACGCAGAGGTTCAGGTAAATAGGGATAAATCGGATCCGGCCCGAGTTACTAAAAGTGTCACACTGGGATCACTTCTAGTGTTGTGTGGGCTACTACGCCTCCCGAGGGAACAAATGTGCGTGGATACCCACTGGTGTGTCCCAAGCTTGTATTAGTAGTACATCAAATTAATGATATCAAGTCTAACACATGCTGATGTTTTTTTTTTTGTGTGTGTGTGTGAAAGTGATTTCACAAAATTTTCATGAAAATTGGGCAATAGTTAATGGTCGCAGAAAACGAAAATTTTGATGGCTCCTCTAAGATTCGACCCGAATTTCTATAAATATATCAACAATTGCGTCACAAGAAATGAGTTTTTGTCAATAATGTAACTGATGCATTGGCTTCTGATTTCCCGCGGAAAACAAAAAGCTTTTTCTCTTCTTCCTACTCCAACACCTTCTTGAGTTCCGCCTTCGTTTTTCTCGGGACAGCTTTCGTGTGGAGGCGGGCAAGCTTCAAGAGGAACTGGGTTTGCCGTTCGTCCTTCGTCCGGTTGCCGAAGAAGTGTGGTATGAGGGCTATCCCTCGTTCTGCGAGGTCGTTCGTGACCTTCAGGACACCAGCCCGCTTCTTCGAGCACTTGAAACACGAATCCGTGTTCCATGTTTCAGGACTCAGCTCAAGGAAGGTCGGTTGCTGGCCTCCTAGCAGACTTTTGAAGAGCTGCATCGACCGCACAGAGCAGTTGGCGGAAAGCGGCCTGTTGAGATTAATTGGTGTCTTCGACTCGGGGCGCCGTGGATTCTTGAACGTCGAAGGACGCTTCATCCCCTCTACCATCTCCACCTTCTGCTCCGGGCTGATGCGGTCATCGAAGATGGCCAGTCCGATCAGGTCCTCGGAAAGGTACCGGAGATGGCGCCGCATCGCAGTTCCGCGACTGACACAACCCCATCGTCGCAGATCGTCTTCACGTCAGTGATGAAGTCCAAGTCGTTCTTGGCTGCGAAGAACGGATACATTGCCTCATTCCAGTATTTCGCGTAGACCATGGTCACAAAGAACGTAACTCGACGGATCCCCGCCAACTCCCGCCTGGTCATCTCCAGCTGTTCATGGAAGAGCATGATCTTCACGCCGTAGATGGCCTTGGCCATCCATCTGGCCCTGTGGTAAGCACCAGGAGCACGGAAGGATGCAGGGACTCCTCCTCCGAGGTAGGCCACGCTGAGCAGGATGATCTCTTTGTAGTCTTCGCGTGGATGATTCCCACAGTCAAGCAGACGTTTCAAGTGACCGAGCATCTCAAGGCGGTGAGCTTCTTCGTCGGATGACAGAGCGGTCGGTGTCAGGGGATGTGGTCGGCTCTGGTCAACGAAAGACCAACGATTCTGGAGCCTTTTGAAAAGGGAGATGTCAGGGCCAGATGATGGACCCATGCAAGCCTCGAAGACATCATTTAGAACAACTTCCAGGATGTGGTGGCAGCATGCCAACCACACCAGGGGCTTCTCCAGTGCACGTTCAATCCTGATACACGCTCCTTGAACCGTCCCCGTGTTGGCCGCTGTCGTGTCGAATGCCATTCCAATGATGTTGCCCTCCAAGCTGCTTTCCCCCACCAGCTTCAGGACGGTTTCCGCAACAGCTTGTCCTGTCCCGTCTGCAGACACAGGAACACCCAGAAATTCCTCCGTACCCTCCCAGGACACCAAGACGGCCACCCTCTCCTCCAATGACCTTCCGTCCGCTAGACTGGGTAACAGCTTGCCGTCCCAATGCAGGACCAAAGAGACTTCAGGCAATCTCTTCGCGATTCTTGACTCTGGCCCGGTGGAGCCACGAACGGGACACGGTGATATATTCGATGTCGTGGCCGAGGCTCATTGCAGCAGCGGCATAGGAGGATGTCGCAGCATGGATGGACATATCGTCGCGCTCCCAAGCAAGGGTCAGCTCCTTGGTGAGCTTGTTCTCCTGACGAGATCGACGGCGTGGAGGTTTAGCTGGTGTTGGAGTTTTGAAGTCGTCCTCGGTATCTTCGTTAGCCGATGAGGGTGAAGTAGAAGACTCCCAAGCCACGGTGTCACGATCAAGAGTGGATGGCGAAGCAGCCGCGTCCTTCTTCATCATCTCCTCCATCCTCTGTCTCTTACTTCGCTTCTCCTCAGTCGCTCGCTTCAGCTTCTCGTCCACGCCAGCCATCGAGCAGCTCTGCCGGTCCTCCCTCTGAGCCTCCAAGAACGCCTTGTCTTCCTCGGGGATCTTCGCTTCCATTGCCTTGGAATGCGCGATGTTGAACATGCCTTCGAGGCTGTCTCTGAAGATGCATCTCTTCATTTCTTCCGTCTCTGTATTTCGTGACTTGGATTTTGCCAAGGCGCCGTACTCCTCGTACAGTTTGAGGATCTTCTTCACCCACGACACATCCGACGTCGGAATGTTCGGACGCTGCCACACTTCCAAGATCTTCTCAGCGGTAGAAGTTGCTGCAGCAAGAAGAACCTCCTTTTGGATCTTGTGGTGGAATAAAACACCTTGAGAACGTCGCCTCTCGACGGAAGACGATTCCCCGGGAATGACGATGTTGGGGACTTCTCCAGTAGCCATACGACCTCCTTAGATCGTGTTTAACAAAGCCATCTCAACACTTCGTTAGACCTGGGAACAGAAAAGAGACCAGGAAACATGATTTTGATAGTTTGTTTTGACTTTTTTGAGGTATCGCAAGCTCCCCTGCACAACCTCACTCTCTGACGATGAGCAGAAAACTAAACGAAATGTGCGACCAGTAAAAGACGACAGGAAGCTGAAAATCTTCCTGTTTGAACTTGTCACGACAGGAAACAAGGGTAACATGTGCTGGAGTGTGTCCGATTCACTTCGGTTTCTTGGGACACCCTAATACCCACTCTACAAACTGTATTGCCTCAGCAATAATCCCACCATCAATTAACACACATGAATACACGATGAGGTGCGATACACGACACATATGAAGTCCTCCGTAAGGGCTGCACGAGGAGTTGAGTCGAGGACGGAAGCAGCGGGTCGAATCTCTGGCTATGTTGTCGTCGCCGTCGCCGTGAAGGAGCTGCTGTACCAGGCGTTGCGGTCTGCCTCATAACTGCGGAAAGTCCGACGTTGTCATCATAATGCAGCTCGGCGAGTCAGGCAGAAATAGCAATGGTAGCAGCCCGAGGCGGTAGAGCTGTTGTTGTTGTTGTTTAATTTTTACTAGCTCGTTGACTGGATGGGCTTAAAAGACCCCTGAAGAGGAGCTAGGGTCAGGCCATGAGGCCCTGCCTAGCTGGTCGGGGGGCATGGATGCATTTGCACTCGTAGCCGGAGCCGAACGAGCAACTCAGCAGTCTATAAGCTGGCTCAAAGGCCAGGGGAGTTGCTCGCTCAACGAGTGGTGGCGTTCCACTGGCAGTAGAGCGCTGGCTCGCTGTATTCTACCTTATACCTGCTCTGGAGTCGAAAAGTAAACTGTCGCCAGGACATGTTCCTCTGTTTCGACGCCCAGCGACGAAGTTCCTATGGTAGTGCTCGGAGTAGTGTCGACGGCCGCTACAACACCACACTGCCACACTTACAACATTATCACAACACTACCATACCACATGCTTTACCACACCACCACACCACCACCATACCATAAACCCTAATTATCGCACTACCATATCACCATTCCCTACATCTTACCACGCCTCCTTGCCATACTAGCACAAATCACATTAACTATACCCCACACACTACCGCCATACCACAACACACCACTATTATAACCACAGTACCACACTAGTCATCACACACTAGTTCACTCACTCGCCCTTTCCGGTAGTTATGCAGATGTTTGCAATATGTTTATAATCAATCACAGCTTTTCACGGCAGGTTTATATTTAATGTTATTGGAGCTAAGGAGACCAAATACTTCCCAGTCAAAGTTCACAAGTCAGGTTCAGTAGGCTGCAGCCCCCCTCGTTAACATTACTTAACCGAAACTGAGCCTTTCTGAGACCCATAGACAGCCTTGTATGTGAACTTGTCGCCATATGAATGCTCGTTATTTTGCTACACACGAATATTTCGAGAAACCGACGCCAATCATTTTGAAACACAGTCGATACATTATGGAAAGCGTTCAAACGGCTGCCGACTGTCAGATGTACAATAACCTATACGATACGACGATACTATTACTGTTACAAGTATATATATACCTGTGTTGTATACTGCATGTTTTGCATTTTTTGTTAATAAAGCTTTAGCTGATACACTAAACAGACCAACAAACAAACTGGCTGTTGTTAGTATAATGAGGGAAACCTATAGGCTAAATCCGTCGTTGGTAGCCTGCATTCTAGGTGCGTTCTAGCGTTCTAGGTGCGTCCTAGCGTGTGTATTGTCAACGGGCGGCCGGCGACACAAGCTTGTGATTGATGATTGATTGATAGTTTATTGTTGCAAGTAAACAACAATAGAGAAGGGAGGAACATGTCATACCAACCCCCAGGCAGCACAGAGTGTGATGGTACAGTCGCGAGCAAGAGTGATGTGGCACCTCAAAAAATGTTTCGTCCACTGGCCTCTATATATTTTGATGCCATATCCTTATCCCGAGGAAACGCCGCTGAAGCTGTAGCGCCGCCACCTTGAATCTCAACTCGCTCCACAAACCTCTTGCCCTGAATCACAAAGAGTTGCGTTACACTTCAACACCCCCACCACCACCACCACCACTAACAACAACAACAACAACACTACCACCACCACCACCACCACCATCACCACCACTATAATCATGCACCACCACCACCATCATCACCACCACCACCATCATCATCACCACCACCACCATCACCACCATCATCACCACCACCACCACCACCATCACCACCACCACCACCACCACCACCATCATCACCACTACCACCAACACCACCACCATCATCACCACCACCACCACCACCATCATCACCACCACCACCACCATCATCACCACCACCACCACCACCATCACCACCACCAACAACAACAAGAGGAAGAGGAAGAGGAAGAAGAAGAGGCGGAGGAAGAAGAAGAGGAAGAGGAAGAAGAAGAGGAAGAGGAAGAAGTAGAAGTAGAAGAGGAGGAAGAAGGAAAGAGGAGAAGAAGAAGAGGAAAAGAAGAAGAAGAAGAAGAAGAAGAAGAAGAAGAAGAATAGGAGGAAGAAGAAGAAAAGAAGAAGAGGAGGAAGAAGAAGAAGAGGAGGAAGAAGAAGAAGAGGAGGAAGAAGAAGAAGAAAAGGAGGAAGAAGAAGAAGAGGATGAAGAAAAAGAAGAGGAAGAAGAATAGGAAGAGGAAGAAGAATAGGAAGAAGAAGAGGAGGAAGAATAAGAGCAGGAAGAAGAAGAAGAAGAAGAGGAAGAAGAAAAAAAAGAAGAGGAGGAAGAAGAAGAAGAAGAAAAAGAAGAAGAGGAAGAAGAAGAAGAAGAAGAAGAAGAAGAAGAAGAAGGAGAAGAAGGAGAAAAGGAGGAAAAAGAAGAAGAAGAAGAATAAGAGGAAGAAAGAGAAGAAGAAGAAGAAGAAGAAGAAGAAGAAGAAGAGGAGGAGGACGAAAAAGAAGAAGAAGAGGAAGAGGAAGAAAGAAGAGGAGAAAGAAGAAGAGGAAAAGGAAGAAAGAAGAGGAAGAAGAAGAGGAAGAAGAAGAAGAAGAGGAGGAAGAGGAAGAAGAAGAGGAAGAAAATTAACAGCGAGGTACATAGATGATGCGTGTGTACGATATTTTTTTGCGAGTGGAGATGTCACCATTCTTCCTCCAAGCCTGTGACGAGCGACAGAGGGAGGGAGGGAAGGAAGGAGGGAGGAAGGTAGGTAAGGAGGGAGGGAGGGAGGGAAAGAGAGAGAGAGTTGCCTCCGTTTTTTTATACTCTTTATTTTTTTTCACTTTCCACTAGCTTCTTTTCACTCATTATTCATTATTGTTTTACACTATTGATTCGGTACCAGTACATAGTGTTCATGAGCGTTATCGTTGTTCAGATAAATGAGTACGATGCTAGATGTTACGAGCGCGAAAATTTGAGAACGTCGGAGCGGACAGGGTTAAGTATAATATGGAGGCGTAATACCGTATTTTGGAGGCGCGTAGGGAATCTCCACAATTACCAAAATGACGTTCTTAAGCTAGTTAAGTTAGTTGCCAGAAGAGCTATAGCGACAAGGTAAGTGCCATAAGGTGTGTTTATTTGTGCTCTTAGCCTTTTATTTCTGGTGCGTTCTTCTTTCATCAGCTCCCGTCATTTATTTTCACTTAAATGTCTATTACTTAATTCTCATTTGAATCTGTATTATGTATAACCCATATTAGTCACTACAATTCGCTCGGCCACATGTTCTATCGTATTCCATTTACCGAACTATGAGTTAAATTGAAGTACCATCAACTTGATGTATGTCTGATTTTTACTTCTCGTGTGAAAAAAAAATCCCTTGTGTGTCAGTATATTAGCAGAGTAGCAATGTTTTTTTTTTTTCGATCATATATCAATAGCGTCGTATCCTCTCCGTATATCTCTTTATCGCTGACTATGGTATCATAAGCTAAGTAAATGTAATAAACCTAAAAATACATTTACTGCTCTTCCCCTGTTTTTGTTTACTCGTGGCGAACAAATCCGGGCCATTACACCACTATCTTTTCATCACATAATTGTCCGGTCTTTATTCTCAAACAGTGGTAGATTTCCATTTTTGCTTATTTTAACACGTAGACATTCTTTGAAATGACCCGTTGGCTAATGGACAGTATTCGTACAGCAGAATGGTGATTATAAAATCGTCCAAATGAAGGAATTGAAAGTCTACACCTTCGTGTCAGAAACCCATATTGCAAAAAATCAGAGGTTTGAGAACAGAAAAAATACATTTTCAATGCGCCAGAGAGAAGTTAAGACTTTCTCATGGTGACTGTGGTCAAAATAACAAAACCACTTCTTGGAGGAAACAGCTATGCCTACAATTTCCAAGGATGTTCGATAAAATTGACAACAAGCACATTACGATCAAAGTAAAAGATTGGCACTTCTGTTAATTCGTTTCTGTGGATAAAAATGTCAGGTATGCCAGGGGTAACGGACTGCTATAAAGAGTGTTTTGTTAGAAAGTATACCTGTATGACTATCATCGTAAATGATGTGAATATGCTGCTTAGATGCTTGTTTCAACAGGGACGATATCAAATGTGCTGGCAATTCCATCTCAATCAGGTTGAACCTACGTCAAAAAGAAAAAAAAATGTTAATGTATTAATCATCATACATAATAAATTATATGATAAACCATCATACTCTCAACATTATTATTTACCCTCACTTTTTACATGCTAACATTTGTCAAAAAATATATCAATCAAAATCATAAAAAAATCAACCTAATCAACATCTCCACAAAATAGAAAATAACCAGAACTTAGGTAACCTGTGAACGTTACTAGCCCCGTCAATGATGGCCGGCTTCAGAAAACGGGAACTGGAAATCCTGCTCTCACCATGACAGCTATAGGTATAAAATGCTGAAAAGAAAAGAAATTACAGTGTAATATATATATATATATATATATATATATATATATATATATATATATATATATATATATATATATATATATATATGTATTTTTTTTTATGATCTTTTTTTCTTTTTTACAAGAAAGGGGACAGATCAAGGGCCAAAAAAAAAGAAACAATAATAAAAAAAAGCCCGCTACTCGCTGCTCCCAAAAATAATTCAAAGAGGTGGCCGAAAGAGAGGTCAATTTCGGGAGGGGAGGTAGCCAGATACCCTCCTCTTGAAAGAGTTCAAGTCGAAGGCAGGAGGAAATACAGATGAAGGAAGATTGTTTCAGAGTTTACCAGCGTGAGGAATGAAAGAGTGAAGATGCTGGTTAACTCTTGCATAAGGGGTTTGGACAGTATAGGGATGAGCATGAGTAGAAAGTCGTGTGCAGCGGGACCGCGGGAGGGGAGGAGGCAAGTAGTTAGCAAGTTCAGAAGAGCAGTCAGCGTGAAAATATCGATAGAATATAGAAAGAGAGGCAACATGGCAGAAGAAATTGAAAGGTAGAAGACTATCAGTAAGAGGAGGAGAGCTGATGAGACGAAGAGCCTTAGACTCCACTCTGTCCAAGAGAGCTGTGTGAGTGGAGCCCCCCACACGTGAGATGCATACTCCATACGAGGGCGGACAAGTCCCCTGTATGGGTAGAAACTGTGCGGGGGAGAAGAACTGGCGGACACGATACAGAACGCCCAACCTCGAGGAAGCTGATTTAGTGAGAGAGGAGATGTGAAGTTTCCAGTAAAGATTTTGAGTTAAAGATAAACCGAGGATGTTTAGTGTTGAAGATGGTGACAGCTGAGTGTTGTCGAAGAATAGGGGATAGGTGTTTGGAAGATTGTGTCGAGTTGATAGGTGGAGAAATTGAGTTTTTGAGGTTTGAGGTTCCTTTTACCCCAATCGGAAATGATATTAAGGTCTGAGGTTAAGCGTTCTGCAGCCTCCAGCCTGGAGTCATATAATTCCTGTTGAAAGGATCTTCTCCTGAAAGAAGTTGAATAATGCAAAGTGGAGTCATCAGCGTATGAGTGGATAGGGCAATTTGTTAGGGAAAAAAAGAACATTGATGAATAAGAGGAAGCGAGTGGG
This sequence comes from Eriocheir sinensis, assembly GCF_024679095.1. Lineage (NCBI taxonomy): Eukaryota > Metazoa > Arthropoda > Malacostraca > Decapoda > Varunidae > Eriocheir > Eriocheir sinensis. The sequence continues at coordinate 17,789,021 of NC_066509.1, forward strand.
TGATAGGACAGAGCCCTGTGGAACACCACTGTTAATAGGTTTAGGGGAATAACAGTGACCGTCTACCACAGCAGAGATAGAACGGCCGGAAAGGAAACTGGAGATAAAGGAACAGAGAGAAGGATATAATCCGAAAGAGGGCAGTTTAGAAAGCAAAGACTTGTGCCAGACTCTATCGAAGGCTTTCGATATCTCTAGCGCAACTGAGAAAGTTTCACCGAAACGGCTAAGAGTTAAGAGAGCAAGAGGATCGCCAGCGGAACCCATACAGGCGATCAGATAGAAGGTTAGAAGTGAAAAAGTGCATTTGAATCTTCTGGTTAAGCCTTTATACAAAAGCTTTAGATAGACAGGGAAGTAAAGCTATAGGGCAGTAGTTTGAGGGATTGGAACGGTCACCCTTCTTAGGCACAGGCTGTACGAAGGCGTACTGCCAGCAGGAAGGAAAGGTAGATGTTGATAGGCAGAGGCGAAAGAGTTTGACCAGGCAGGGTGTCAGCACAGAAGCACAGTTTTTAAGGACAATAGGAGGCACTCCATCAGTTCCACAAGTCTTCTGAGAGTTGAGGCAAGACAGGGCATATTATGAAACATCATTCCTAAGAATCTTAATAACAGGCATAAAAGACTCATAATGGGGATAAGTAGGAGAAATATGCCCAGAATCGTCCAGAGTGGAGTTGTTACAAAAAGTTTGAGCGAAGAGTTCAGCCTCAGAGATAGATAAGACGGCAGTGCTGCCGTCTGGGTTAAGTAGAAGCGGGAAAGAGGAAGAAGTAAAATTGGAGGAGCTATTTTTGGCTAAGTGCCATGAGTCTCTGGAAGAATTAGAGAAAGCAAGGTGTTGACATTTGCTATGGATAAAGGAGTTTTTGGTAAGTCGAAGAATAGATTTGGCACGATTCCGGGCGGAAATGTAAAGATCTTGGTTAGCGGAAGTTCGAAGGCCCTGGTACCTTTTGTGAGCTGCCTCTCTGTCTTTGACAGCACGAGAACAAGCGTGATTAAACCAAGGCTTTTTAGCATGAGGAGTAGAGAAAGTACGTGGAATGTATGCCTCCATTCCAGAGACAATCACCTCTGTGATGCGCTGGGCACACACAGAGGGGTCTCTCTCCTGGAAACAGTAATCATTCCACGGAAAAACACACCCTCAGGTGGTCCCACCGAGTTGAAGCAAAATGCCAGAAGCATCGCCTCTTCGGTGGGTCCAGAGGGTGTACAGGAGCGATACGACAGGATACATAAATAAGGTTGTGATCGGAGGAGCCCAACGGAGAGAACAGTTTGACAGAGTAAGCAGAAGGGTTAGAGGTAATGAAGAGGTCTAGCAGGTTCGGCCGGTCTCCAAGACGGTCGGGAATACGTGTAGGGTGCTGAACCAACTGCTCTAGGTCATTGAGGAGAGTAAAGTTATTGGCTTGTTCACCAGGCTGGTCAGTAAAAGAGGAAGAAAGCCAAAGCTGGTGGTGAACATTGAAATCTCCTAGGATGGACATTTCAGCGGAGGGAGAGTGGGTCAAGATGTGCTCCACTTTAGAGTTCAAGTAGTCAAAGAATTTTACATAGTTAGTAGAGTTAGGTGAGAGATAAACAGCACAGATGCATTTAGTAATAGAATGACAATGAAGTCTTACCCAGATGGTGGTAAATTCAGAAGAGTCAAGGTCGTGGGCACGAGCGCAAGTGATGCCGTTGCGCACGTAGACCAAACATCCATCTTTGGATTGTAATTTAGGATAGAGATCTTAGGAGGGAACATAGTAGAGATTACTATCAGTAGCCTCAGAGACCTGTGTTTTGGTGAGGAAAAGGTGAGATTTAGAGGAGGAGAGATGGTGTTCCACAAAATGAAAATTAGGACGAAGACCGCAAATGTTGCAGAAATTGATAAGAAAAAGGTTCGAGGAGTTATCAGGACACCTCTTAGGTCGGCAACCAGAAGTCCTCCTTGGGGGAATTTGTGCCCCCCACCCCCAGGCGGGGACTCCGAGGCACTGTTGTTGAATGCCATTCTGAATTTTGAATTTTGGGAAAAGGTGCGTGTGTTGTGTGAATGTAGTGTGGTGTGGATAGAGAGAGGATTTGTCTTTAGAGAGCATGCTGAACTACTCTGTGGTGTAGATGAGACAATAGGGATACGGTTAGTGAGGTAATGGGAAGGGTCTTTGGAGGGCTTCAGCACCCTCCTCACTTCCCATATAAACCTCACCGGGAGTGGCTTCTGCCCGTTCGGTAGGTGTCTTCCTACCTACTCCAGCCGATCCTACCTACTCCATATATATATATATATATATATATATATATATATATATATATATATATATATATATATATATTTGTTTATTTATTTATTTATTATTTTTTTACAGCAGAGGAAGCAGCTCAAGGGGAAAAAAAAGGAGACAATAATGTAAAAAGCCCGTTATTCGCTGCTCCCACAAAGAGCTCTCAGAGGAGTGGCCAAATGAGAGTTGTCCTGATACCCTCCTCTTGAAAGAGTTGAAGTCATAGACAGGAGGAAATACAGATGAAGGAAGATTGTTCCAGAGTTTACCTGCGTGAGGGATGAAAGATTGAAGATGCTGGTTAACTTGTGCGTAAGGGATTTGGACAGTAAAGGGATGAATTTGAGTAGAAAGTCGAGTGCGGCGAGGCCGCAGAAGTGGAGGAGGGATGCTGTAAGCAAGTTCAGAAGAGCAGTTAGCGTGAAAATATCGATGTAAGCTAGAAAGAGATGCAACATGGAGGGGGAATTTAAGAGGTAGAAGGCTTGCAGTAAGAGGAGGAGAGCAAATGGAACGAAGAGCCTTACACTCCACTCTGTCCAAGAGAGCTGTGTGAGTGGAGCCCCACCACACGTCAGATGCATACTCCATACGAGGGCGGACAAGGCCCCTGTATATTGATAGCAAATGGTCTAGGGAGAAGAACTGGCGGAAACGATACAGAACGCCCACCCTCGACGAAACTGATTGTGAGAGAAGAGATGTGAAGTTTCAAGTTAAGATTTTGAGTTAAGGATAGACAGAGGATGTTTAGTGGTGGAGAAGGTGACAGCTGAAAGTTTTTGAAGAAGAGTGGATAGGTGATTGGAAGATTGTGTCAAGTTGACAGGTGGAAATATTTGTTTTTTGAGGCATTGAAGGACACATGGTTCCTTTTACCCTAATCGAAATGATAAGAAGGTCTGAGGTTAAGCTTTCTGCATCCTCCACTCTGGAGTCGTTTAATTCCTGTAGAGAGGATCTTCTGTTGAAAGAAGTTGAATTAAGCAGAGTGGAGTCGTCAGCGTATGATTGTATATGACAGTTTGTTATGGAGAAAAGATCATTGATGAATAACAGGAAGAGAGTGGGTGGTGTTCATAGGTTTAGAAGAGAAACGGCCGGAGAGGAAACTGGAGAGAAAGGAACAGAGAGAAAGATATAATCCGAAAAACGACATTTTAGAAAGCAAAGAGTTGTGCCAGATTCTATCAGAAGCTTTCGATATGTCTAGCGCAACTGAGAAAGTTTCACCGAAACGGCTAGGAGAGGAGAGAAACATGACCATCAATCAGAAGAGAGTGTAGGTTATCTCATTTATCACATATACTGATATACAAGGGGTGTAGGTTATCTCATTTCTCACATATATCGACATACAAGGGGTGCAGGTTATCTCCTTTCTCACATTTACCGACATACAAGGGGTGAAGGTTATCTCATTTATCACATTTACCGACATACAAGGGGTGTAGGTTATCCCATTTATCACATTTACCGACATACAAGGGGTTCAGGTTATCTCATTTATCACATTTACCGACATACAAGGGATGTAGGTTATCTCATGTATCACATATACCGACATACAAGGGTTGCAGGTTATCTCATTCATCACATTTACCGACATACAAGGGGTGTAGCTTATCTCATTTATCACATATACTGACATACAAGGGGTGCAGGTTATCTCATTTATCACATTTACCGACATACAAGGGGAGCAGGTTATCTCATTTATCACATTTACCGACATACCTCATTTACTGACCTACAAAGGGTGCAGGAAGAAACTTTCATATATCAAGCAATTTTCATATTCAAAACATACGTCAACATTTACTTTTAAAAAGATAAAAAAAAAACCTCAGGTGGGACATATCGCGATAGGCAGTCGACAAAGACACGGTACCATGTCGCAATGAACATGTTTCCGGTTCTGGGAAGAGATTAGAAATGCATTGTGCCACGTACCAATGATAACGTAGTGCACATATTACGTCCTGTAAATCGCTAGTTGACTGGATATTGGAGAGATATCTCAAATTCTTCTCATCTCACGGGGAGAAGCCACCATTAGCTCGTGACGTCATCAGGCTGAAGCGGAGCACAGCAGACAACAGTACCAGTGTTGTGTCCATTGTTTTTATTTTTTATCAGCTATGGCCACTCCAGCTCCAAACTGCACCCAACAGGTATGTTATAGGTGCTTACAGAACACCTTAAGAGTGTTGTAACTGTGTTATATTAGTAAAATGGGAGTGAAATCAACCGATTCGCCTCTGCTCTCCAGAAAATAGTTGAGTTCACGATTAAAAGTTAGTCCGAAGGGGAAGTATAGATAATAATCAATGTTGAATTTATATTAGTATTATGGAAACTTACCTAGCCTAACCTAGAGAAAACAATGGCCCTGGAACGTCAGAGAGAGATAATCAGTGCCTGGAGATGAATAAGAAGAAAACGAATGCAGACCAATATTTTATAATCAGAGGACGTGACAGTAGAGAGAATAGTTGAGTTTACGATGAAAAGTTAGTCCGAGGGAAAACTAAAGAAAATTACTGCAGGATTCATTAGCACAGACAGAAATATCTTACGTGGAGTACTTTTGTCCGTATATATATACTCTTGTACATTGGCACTAATCACCAACGACTGCAGGTTACGTCCCCAGGCATTGCTAGACACTAGAAACATACACCACAACACGAAATCTCGGAGTAACACGATGCTGCATGCATCGTGACGTCACGACCAATCAGCACCCGTTTCCAGGTCACGTGATTTTTCCTCAACTTTAATCCATATTTTATACCACATTTACTATTTTATATGAAGAAAAATTAGTACCATAGCTGAATTTGGGGCCTATTTTATCCATACAGACATTTGAAATATATATGTTGACCGGAAACATGTCCATTCATCCATGCTTTGTTTGTAAACAAATCCCGCGCATGCGCGGATTGGAGGGGATGTCTTAGGATACGTGGATGGCAGATGACACCACACCGGGTAGGACACGTAGCAATGGGTTTAAATTGGATAAGTTCAGGTTCAACAAAGACATAGGCAATAATTGGTTTACCAACAGCGGTGGATAAGTGGAAAAGACGTATAAGTAATGTGGTGAGCACCAACACGATATATACATTCAAGAAGAGGCTAGATAAGTTCTTCGGTGGGAGGGGTATGGGGCGTTAGTTTGGTGCCGTGGTCTGGGCGGCATGTTGCGCTGTCTCGCGAGACCTTCTTCCTCCTCCCCCTCCCCCTCTTGTTGCGGGGGGAGCCAGACGGGTGTGTGGGGGGGTTCGAGGGAAGGCCAAGCCCTACCCCGGTTAAGAAGGTTGAAGGTGGGGAACGAGGCAGAAGCCCCCTTTTAGCTTAGGTCTTGTTGGTATCCCGAAAAGAAACTGACGCTGCCGCCATTAGAGGGTAACAATGCAGCAGAAAATGCATACCTGATAACTGCGACAGGCCTCTCGGTCACTGGAGTGAGCGGAAGTCCACTACTGCAGCCCACACCGCACTGTCATGGCGTCGTGTAACAAGTCCCGCCAAGCAAATAAAGCGACTTTGCGCCTGAGCGTCTTGTTCACGATTTATATATATATAGATATATATATATATATATATATATATATATATATATATATATATATATATATATATATATATATATATATATATATATATATATATATATATATATATATATATATATATATATATATATATATATATATATATATATATATATATATATATATATATATATATATATATATATATATATATATATATATATATATATATATATATATATATATATATATATATACCTGTTGCGCCGGTAGGCATCTTCCTGGTGGGGCCTGATGGTCAGCCCAAGGCTTCTTCCAGGTGGGGCCTGATGGTCGGCCCAGCCCATTCTGGCGCAGGCGAGTGTTTATAGTGGCGCCATCTTGCATTGGCTCATGCTGCCCCCCGGAACTCGTTCTTGATTCGCTTGGACGGCTTCCTCTAGAGTCCGGGTTGATGGGTGGTCTTCGGGACAGCATGTGGGTAGTTTTAAGCCACTCGGCGGTGACTAAAAAATCCGAGTGGCAGCGTGGGGATTCGAACCCGCGTCGTCCATCACGCGGTGAATGTGGCCCCAGTACGCTGCCACTTCGGCCACCGCCTACCCAAATATATATATATATATATATATATATATATATTACAAAAAAAGGAGGCAGCTCAAGGGCACAAAAAAAACTAATAAAAAAAGCCTAATCGCTACTCCATAAAATAATCAGAAGAGGCGGCCAAAAGCAAGGGCAAACTCTTGAGGAGAGGTGTCACACACACACACACATATATATATATATATATATATATATATATATATATATATATATATATATATATATATATATATATATATATATATATATATATATATATATATATATATATATATATATATATATATATATATATATATATATATATATATATATATATATATATATATATATATATATATATATATAGAGAGAGAGAGAGAGAGAGAGATTTTTGACAAGTTGGTGAAGGTGAGTACGGAAAATCAAGGGTCAAATCCGAAGTTTATTCCTGACTACTTTCGCTTGGTACAGCTTCTTCAGAGGAATGAATACACCAGTGAAAGCATGCTATATTTATAAACAGAGACAAATCCAGTTACCAGTTAGGGATTTGTCTCTATATATATATATATATATATATATATATATATATATATATATATATATATATATATATATATATATATATATATATATATATATATATATATATATATATATATATATATATATATATATATATATATATATATATATATATATATATATATATATATATATATATATATATATATATATATATAAGAAAAACTCAAAATGGAGAACTTTGTTTTTGCAGAAATATGGTTCAACATTTTCACAATACCTGGTCTGTTTTATTCATTTGTCATTATTACATCATATTTCAGCTGATCTTGAGCCAGGGTCTCATAGCTTTTTATTATGAATATTTTTGGGTAATTTTTTCTTCCCCGGAAAAGGGGTAAAAAAAAATCATGATGGGGCAAGTAAAAATCAGCTATATTTTGCTAAAAAAAAAGTTTTACAATGAATACCCATACATTTCTTTCATGAAAAATGATTGATATTTCATATTTGTGCATCATCTGGGAATTGTATATATACTCTTCATTATACATTACATAAAATGCCTCTTAATTTTTATCCTTGCAATAATAATGTTAACCAATGAATCCTGGTACTGTTGTATCATGAAAAAATCTTTATATTTCTAAGTGGTATATCACCAACTTAAATTCAAACACATATTCTTCATTGTTACATAAATTCATGTAAATATATAATTGGTTCCTTATAAAATAAATAAGTTTCACAAAGTTTTTCTTTCCTGGGAATATGTCACAATTTCTTCACTAGAATTATGAAATATTTATGTATTTGCCTTCAATTTCTTTTCAATAACCTTCAGAGAAGCACATGCCATTTCATCTGGGAATCTAAAATGTTTTCTTTATCATGGGAACCTCTGGTCCATAGAATATGTATTCTTGGTCTACTATGCCAATGTCTTTGTTTGTGTTCCGCTCAGTCCATGTCCACTCCTTTGGGTCACTCGAAATGTTTTTTTTCTGAAGGCAATCAATTTCTACTTTGTTCACAGTACCGCCATCATCATCATCAGCAAATGTTTTAACTATTTTCCCCCAGAAGTAAATCATACGTGGCTCAGTATAATACACTGCGTAGTACTTTCCAACAGAATCATCTGTTATTACTGGAGTGTCTGCTGGGGTTGCCTTTGGTGCCTGTATTTCTTCCTCACATTCAGTTTCACTTTCATCTTGGTTTAAAGTGAAACTGACCTCATCATCAGAATCACATTCCATTACTTACCTCTCAACTTCAGTTCTCGTATCAGAAAGTGGTTCAGGTTCCTTCCTTTTCTTTCCTGGAACTTTGTTACACTTCTCGGTTTTCGGGGTCCCCTCCTGCCCTGTAGTTTCCTTTCTACATTCCTCCTGAGTTATGATTTGACTGTGCATACTAATTTTTCTTCTTGTAGGTTGTGTCGTTCCAACTCTTCCCCTACGGTGCAGAATTTCTTCCAAAGTTGTTTCCTTTTCCTTCTCTACCAAAAGGATGTTGAACTTCATTCCTGTAGGAGCCCTGGCTTGAATTTCATTGACAAGAGTCCTCCAGCTTAACTGTTTGGCATATAAAGCACTTCGCTTTTCTATATCTTTCTTGATCTCATCTTGAAGTTCAGCTTTGTTGTTAGAGGGAGTTTCATGCCAGTGACTACAACCAGGTAATACTTGTTCCTGAACAAGTGTAAGGGTTGTATCTGAGAGATCTTTTTCTATTCCTGGTTCAGGTATTGGAGAAGTGGGAACATTTGTGGTATTGGCATCAGAAGGTTGTGAAGGGTTCTGTGGATTTTGCGGTGATGATTGTGAATCTCTGTTGTCTGTGTTATCAGTTGTAGCATCATGCAGTACAGGATTATTTTCATCATCCCTGGGGCTTCCTCTCTCAATCCAAGCCTTGTATGTTTTCATTTCAAAGGACAAAGGCGATCACTCTTGTACTTTTCTGGGTTTAGTGGATGTATTCCTGTTGCATAAAACCCGGCCTTTATATTCTCCGGGGAAAGTCCTTCCTTCCAGACCTGACACAACATATTCACGAAACCTCTCTTTTGCAATGGTGCTCGTGCTCCTGTTTGATGCACATACCTCATCAATGCTGAATCATAGTAAGATTTTAGAGGGGCAAAACAAGCAACATCTAAAGGTTGTAACAGATCTGTGCAATGAGCAGGTAGCTTAATTATGGAGATATTTTCTTGTTTTGCTAGTTCTACTGTTGCTAGTGATGTATGACTAAGATGGCCATCCAATATCAGGAGGATAGGACGAATATCTTTAGTTTTTTCTACAAAACTTTTGAAAAAATCCTCAAAAATTACACGGGTCATCCACCCTGACTCGGATACAGCATACTGAGTTTCAGGTAGTGCATCAGTTCCAACCCATGAAGACTGCATGTTCTTACCTTTAAATATGATTAAAGGATCCAGTGATGTGCCATCTGCACAGCATGTTGCCAAATCACTGATGTTTTCACGGTTTGAGCCACTAGTTATTCTCACTGTCTTAGCTCCTTTTGTGCCTATAGTTTTTGCTTTTGATGGGTCTAGTGAAACCAGTTTCGTCGAGATTCCAGATACACTCTGGGCGTTCCATGATCTCAAGTCGTGCCATTTCTTGTCTCAGAAGCTCATAGAAGCCATAAATGACGAATGGATCACTAGTTACACTCTTCCTTGCCAGTTGCATCATACCACCGGTCTTCAGAGTCATGTTGTGCCTGTGCATGAAGGCAGTTGCCCATTCATAACCAGGCATGCCATCTTTAAACACTGTCTCTAGTCCATTGGCAAGCAAGAAATCTTTGACAATCTCACGAAACTCTAACAGTGTTGGCCCTAGTCCCATTTTCTCCATTCTCTTGATTGTATCTGCAATCTTCTCTTCCACTTCAGTTGCAAGTACCGTCTTCTTTCCCTGTAATGCAAACATAATATGTATATATCAGAACAGGTTTTATTACATATAGTATGTACGAGTATATATGTAAGAGGATCATTATTATATGGTACATACACGCATAAAAAAAAACAATAACTCACCCTCATATCATCCTTGAAAGCTACTTCACTTTCACTTCTCTTGACATGCTTTCTCAAAGAGAATATGACATGTGATGCTTGGCACTGGCTGCTCTAATGGAGGAACCATCTTTAACTTCCTGCACAGCAAGTTGAATTGTGGCTTTCGTATATGGCCTTTCAACCTTTTATATGTCCTCGGCATTGTGTCACTTAACCCTGCTGCTTCTTACTGGCTAATGATCATGCACACTCCTGTGAAAAG
>NC_066509.1:17804298-17861894 GCF_024679095.1 Eriocheir sinensis
GAGCAGTCAGCGTGGAAATATCGATAGAAGATAGAAAGAGGCAACATTGCGGCGGAATTTAAGAGGTAGAAGACTATCAGTATGAGGAGGAGAGCTGATGAGACGAAGAGCCTTAGCCTCCACTCTGTCCAGAAGAGCTGTGTGGTGGAGCCCCCACATGAGATGCATACTCCATACGAGGGCGGGCAAGGCCCCTGTATATGGACAGCAACTGTGCAGGGGAGAAGAACTGGCGGAGACGGTACAGAACGCCCAGCCTCGAGGAAGCTGATTTAGTAAGAGATGAGATATGAAGTTTCCAGTTGAGATTTTGAGTTAAGGATAGACCGAGGATGTTTAGTGTTGAGGAAGGTGATAGCTGGGTGTTGTCAAAGAATAGGGGATAGTTGTTTGGAAGATTGTGTCGAGTGGATAGGTGGAGAAACTGTGTTTTTGAGGCGTTGAAGGACACCAGGTTCTTCTTGCCCCAATCGGAAATAATAGTAAGGTCTGAGGCTAAGCGTTCTGCAGCCTCTAGCCTTGAGTCAATAGGAGGCACTCCATCAGGTCCATAAGCCTTCTGAGGATTGAGGCCAGAGAGGGCATAGAAAACATCATTTTGAAGAATCTTTATAACAGGCATAAAGGAGTCAGAGGGGGGATGAATAGGAAAAATATGCCCAGAATCGTTCAGAGTGGAGTTTTTAGAAAAAGTTTGAGAGAAGAGTTCAGCCTTAGAGATAGATGAGACGGCAGTGTTGCCGTCAGGACTGAGGAGTGGAGGGAAAGATGAAGAAGTGAAGTTGGAGATGTTTTTGGCTAGATGCCAGAAGTCACGGGAAGAGTTAGAGAAAGCAAGGTTTTGACATTTTCTATTAATGAAAGAATTTTTGGTTAGTCGGAGAATAGATTTGGCACGATTTCGGGCATATGCCTCCATTCCAGAGACAATCACGTCTGTGATGCGCTGAGCACACACAGAGGGGTCTCTATCCTGGAAGCAATAATCATTCCCCGGGAAATCGGAAAAGTACATCCTCAGGTCGTCCCACCGAGCTGAAGCAAAATGCAAGAAGCATCGCCTCTTTGGTGGGTCCAGAGGGTGTACAGGAGCGATAGGACAGGATGCAGAAATAAGATTGTGATCGGAGGAGCCCAACGGATAGAACAGTTTGACAGAATAAGCAGAAGGGTTTGAGGTAAGGAAGAGGTCTAGAATGTTGGGCCGGTCTCCAAGACGGTCGGGAATACGTGTAGGGTGCTGGACCAACTGCTCTAGGTCGTTGAGGATAGCAAAGTTGTATGCTTGTTCACCAGGATGGTCTGTGAAAGAGGATGAAAGCCAAAGCTGGTGGTGAACATTGAAATCTCCTAGGATGGAGATTTCAGCGAAGGGAGAGTGGGTCAAGATGTGCTCCACTTTAGAATTCAAATAGTCAAAGAATTTTACATAGTTGGTAGAGTTAGGTGAGAGATAAACAGCACATATGTATTTAGTAATAGAATGACAATAAAGTCTTAGCCAGATGGTAGAAAATTCAGAAGAGTCAAGGTTGTGGGCGCGAGAGCAAGTGATGTCGTTGCGCACGTAGGCGCAACATCCAGCTTTGGATTGAAATTTAGGATAGAGATAGTAGGAGGGAACAGAGTAGAGATTGCTGACAGTAGCCTCAGAAACCTGTGTTTCGGTAAGGAAGAGAAGGTGAGGTTTAGAGGAGGAGAGATGATATATATATATATATATATATATATATATATATATATATATATATATATATATATATATATATATATATATATATATATATATCGGAAATAAAGACAGTCAACGCCACATATTACCCCCAGAAGATCCACAGCCTCAAACAGTTCAACATTAGTAAGTGTTCCTAGATCAGGGACCTGTGTGGACATACCGAAAAGAATCCCCCAACCCAGGCGTTTCCTACCTCCTGGGGAGAGATGCAGTGGAGGCCCTTAATGCCCATTTTCCCACCATTTGTCAGTCGCTTCCCAGCCCTAACCTCACCTCGCTCCCAGCTTACCTGCCCACCACCTCCCACCTCCCCCTGGTTCAGGGCTATGTGGTCGCCAGATCACTGTGTCGGCTAAGTCTAAACTATCCACTACTCCAGTAGACCTTCCCATCAAAATTTACCAAGAGTTTCCCATAGAGTTAGCCATTCTCTTCGCCTCAATACTTAACGCCTCCCTTCGTCAGATTCAGTGCCCTGCTGAATGGAAGACAGCTTGTCACCCAAGTCCCTAAAACCCCAAACCCTCAGTCCCTAAGCGACCTCCGGCCCATCTTAATCACTCCCATCCCCAGCCTCCTGTATGAAGATTTCATCTTCAAATGGACATATTCCTACCTTGCCTCCCTTATTGACACACAACAGTACCGAAACATGAAGACCTCCTCCACCACTCACTACCTTACCAGCCTCCTTGACTTTGCCTACACAAATCTGGAAAAACGTAAAACATCGGTCTCCCTTGCATTCATAGACTTCAGAAAGGCTTTTGATCTCGTCCACCACACCACTGTCATCAACAAGGCAATTAACCTCGGTCTCCACCCCTGCATAGTGTCCTGGCTGACCGACTTCCTCTCCCCAACGCAGTCAGGTGGTGAGGCATCAAGGAGTGGCCTCTCCACCTCAGCACCTCTCCTGTGAAGTGCCTCAAGGGACCAAGGTTAGACCGCTTCTCTTCCTAATTCAGATCAACAACGCACTGACCCACACCCCAAAACGCTGGAAGTATGTAGACGATACCACACAGGGAGTCACCATTAACAACGACAACCCTGACTACAGTCAAATCCAAGACCTACTAGACAGCTTACAATCATGGACCACGGATAACATCCCCATCAACGACATCAAAACTACAGTCATGCACATCAACACTTCCTTAGTTTCCGTCGCTCCTCCTGTAGTCTCCATGAACGACACTCCCCTCCAGGTGGTCCAATCAGCCAAGCTACTTGGGGTCACAACAGACAACAAACTCACTTGGAAGGACCACACTACTCCACTCATCAAATGTGTCACCTACAAACTCTACCGCCTGCGGCGGCTCGGCTCAAGACGCGAGGGACTCCCAGGCGTGAGCTGGCGAGTGTGTACACCACATTCAAACTCCCTAAGCTCACGTACGCGTCTCCAGCTTGGTCCTCCTCCCTCAACCTCACACAACGCCGCCAACTTGAGAAGGTACAAGAACGAGCCTGCAGGGTCATCATGGTGCCCGCCTACACCACCTACCAAGAAGCCCTCGATTCTCTCACCCTCACACACTCCAAGAGCGACACTCGACCCTGCTGCAGCGCTCTGCGAGTGGGTAGGAGCATCAACAACATGTAAACCACTCTTATGAACAGAATTTTCAATTATTATTATTATTATTATTATTATTATTATTATTATTATTATTATTATTATTTTTATTATTATTATTATTATTATTATTATTATTATTATTATTATTATTATCATTATTATTATAATTGTTATATTATTATTATTATTATTATTATTATTATTATTATTATTATTATTATTATTATTATTATTATTATCATTATTATTATCATTATTATTATTATCATTTTATTATTATCATTATCATTAATACCATTATTATTATTATTATTATTATTACTTTTATCACATTGTCTACCGCTACATGTATCTTGTCCAACTAATTTATGTATATTTTCAGCCCTAGGGCTGCAACCCTTCACCCGTTGACTATTATTATTATTATTACAATAATAATAATAATAATAATAATAATAATAATTATTATTATTATTATTATTATTATTATTATTATTATTATTATTATTATTATTATTATCAGCAGTAGTAGTGGTAGTAGTAGTAGTAGTAGTAGTAGTAGTAGTAGTAGTAGTAGTATTGCGCCAGTCTCACAAGCGAAAGATCTGCTCGATTTCTGGTAGAATAGGAAATTGATTTTGGAAGGCACTTTTCATCCATTCCCATTGTCCACATACACCAACTCGTTACTGGGTGTCATTTGATTGTGTTAGAGTTTGATTTGTGGTTCCAGCCTTACCCCAAGATCCGTCACTAGAACTCTAATCTCATTCGGGGAGCCTTCCGACTAGCGATTGAGAGTTAAAGCATGTAGTCAGACCGTTATGAATGATACACATATTGAACATTGTACAGCGTACGGTCACCTCACTAACGAGAGGTCCTGTGTTAGATACTCAGGCAAAGTGGCTATGAGCAGGTAGTGTTTTATATCCATTGCGTCCTGTCCACCCAGTAATGTATGTATCCCTGATGTTAGTCGAACGCTGTGTACCACCTTTTTTTTTTTTTTTGTGTGTGTGTGTGTGTGTGTGTGTGTGTGTGTGTGTGTGTGTGTGTGTGTGTGTGTATGAGAAAGAGGTTCAGCTGTTCCCCGAACTCCGTCACCAGATCTTCAAACTTCATTCGGGGACTTCACAGAGGATCGTGAGTTAAGAGCGCGATCATGTTATTATAAACTACACACACACACACACACACACACACACAGAACAAACACAGATACATATAAATAAATGCTAATATACCTACCATATAATGACACAATTAAACAGAGACTGTGTCGATATTTTTCCATGGCGTTTATATTATTGCATTTATCACGTGAATCTGAAAATGGATAACACAGAAAATCAGATAAAAAATGCACTTAATTCATCACATGAGATAGACATGATTTTAGTTTATGAACGACAAGAGGTAACATTATAGATATATAAGGTGCACAAGGAGTTGCAATAAAATTTATGAATAAAAAATTTTACCTCGATGTAAGAAAAAAGGCTGAGCTATAGATTTGATAATGAAAGCCATATTTTAAGAAATTACCCTTAAGTGGTATTTTGACGTTAACGCTTAGTTATAATATTTTGGGTATATAATGATTTGATAAAGACTGATTGCACTTTTGGAATAATGTCTTAACACAGACCGCTTTAAAGGTTATAAATGAAGAACCCGACAAAGTGGTGCTGACAAGGCTACCAATATGCTGAGACGAATGATCATACCAATGATGCATCTTTCATATCTAAAGATCGCATGTCAGGGGGTATCATAAATTTTGATCTGAAATCAATGGTATTGCTACAATTGATGAAGGCAATGGTATTGATAACAACAAAGAGGGTAGATGCTAAAAAAAATATGATATTGTGTTAAATGATATTTTAAATGATATTTTTATACTGATATTAAATTCCAATGATGACTAAGAAAAAAATGCACATAGATAAGAAGACAATGTTTTAGGGGCTATAATTTATAAAGACATTCAGGTATAGCAAGTCACTATTATGTGCGGCATAGTAGGCGACATAAGGAAAAAAAAAAATACAAAAAATTGAGTTGAGACATTTTGCATCTTGCTTATCGATAACATTGCATTTCGATAAATCGTAATTTAAGTTACAAGTTACAATATCGTCATGTACGTGAGTAATTATTCAACCGAAACTAATATACTATATGTTTGATATACTATTTTTTCATTGTATGTAGCTATTTATGGTTAGTTGGAAGCTGATTATCTCCTTTTCCATGGATATTATGTACAAAATTATACAGGTATCATGTGTCTTCTTCCTCTTTTACCGCCTTATCCAGCTTCTTAATCTTCGCAAGGCTACATGACTAAGCTATACTCGCCCTCTCCTTCATTGCCTTCCTTTTCTTGCCCACTAAAGGTATCGCAAATACAAGGAACATAACTTGAATGCAGGTAAAACATGTAGGAGTGGGCCCCGACTCGCCATCAATCTTAATGTCTAGCTAAAATGAGTCACCCGACGCTATTGGTAGGGGCAGGCCTATCTGGATGAGTAACGCAGCGCAATCAGCCAACCCGAGCTGTATCCTTCTTTCCTTCATTCTGATTAATCCCTTTCTCCATATGACGTGTCACACCCTGAGGACAGGTTTATGAGCCCTTAGGTTGAGCCATGCCGCGACCTGTGCTGCGGCTAGCAACACACCTCTTTGGTCTTTTTTTTATGGCCATGACAACCGGCCTTTCCTATCTCGGAGAAGTCCAGCTGCTAGTCTAAGTGACTATGAGCCAAGCGACCTCAACTATGTCAGGTGGTGAACGCGTATACTCTCCTGCTACCCCTGAGGCTGCTGGCCTTATAGGCCCAGCGATCAACCTCCCCATTTAGAGCTCCGTGGTGAGTGGGAAGTAGGGAACCTAACTCTCCATAATAGATATATGGCATCCAGTACTTTTAACAGATCTGGTCATAGGCAACGTGACCATCCCCTTGGTCTCCTCCACGCAGGATTGAATCTTACAAAAACAACCCAGTGAGTAGGATCGACTTCCGGGAGGTGTGCCATGTGCCCATATATCCGGAGTTGGCGTTCACAACTAAGTTGGTAGTGTTACCGTTTATGTTAGTCTTTTTGGTATACAGTTTATGTGTCTGTTTAGAGTAACACGTGTATTGTTTGTTATGGTATTCAGGCTCACACTGTTACCTCGCTTTCTGGCCTGAAGTAACAAAAGGCCTTACCATAAGCTGTGAATTGGAAGTTATGTAGATATGGCCGACCGTTTTGCCTTCACTTCTGTCTTTTCTCTCTCTTTGGATATAAAAATGTGCGTTGAGTCTTAACTATATTTTACAGTTTTGCACGTATTTACAGTGAATGTGAGGAATCGCCTTTAAAAGCCAACACCCAGAGCGAGGTACACGTCTTGCTGTTCGCCTCGCCCGTCTTGCTCTCCCTTTCCCGGTCCTGGCTCTCGCCGGTGATGACT
Organism: Eriocheir sinensis; assembly: GCF_024679095.1. Lineage (NCBI taxonomy): Eukaryota > Metazoa > Arthropoda > Malacostraca > Decapoda > Varunidae > Eriocheir > Eriocheir sinensis. Next base: position 17,811,100 of record NC_066509.1, read on the forward strand.
CTGAATCAGCCGGTGTCCACGCTCTCCTAAGGCTATAAACAGCTACCTTTCAGAAAACATCCGGTGGCGCGATACTGAGCTTATGTTTCGACACTTACACTCCTACATTCATATGCACATGATATTATAAATATTAGTGCCTCACATTGGTCGGTCACCTAAAATTCGCGACCTAGCGACCCACCGTACCCCTAAGGGCATGTACATACCCATGTTACATTCTTGCAATGTGTAGTAGCTCAGCGTGGTCTTGCAACATTTGCCTGAAGATGGTTGTACAAAATCAGAGCCTTCTTAACAAAGCAACACAGGGGATGACAATGAAGACAAAAATAACCACAGGAATAATAACAGAAGGTTAATGTACATACAGGGTGAAGTATACTGGTCTAGAGTCATGGACATGGACAGCTGATTCCTATTCCGAGAAAAAAATAGCTCGAAAAGATTATTATTTACATAATTCATCCAAGATAAATTGGAATAGGCGCACCTAACATCACCGTAGCCGATCCAGGATTCAGTACGTTTCTTAACTAGTAGAAGGTAATGTTATAACTGTATTTCGTAAAGAATCCTTATAACCAAAATATAACTAAAATTATGGGTATTCTTTTTCTTGAACATAACATTGAATAAACAACTGAACAATAATATGAAAATACGTATAGCCACCGTTGCCAGGTCATCGTACTCAGAGCACTGTATTTACCGGTTTCTGACGCCTAACTATTGTCAAGAAACATCAGAATCTAACTCTTTTAACGATAACTATAAATTAGTTTCGTTATTGGAGCCCAGAAGACAGTTTGGGGATAGGAAGTCGAGAAATATAATCGGCTGCGTACGACAATCTGGCAACGTTGAGTCTGTAGCCCGCAGGCCCGAGCCAGCCTATACGCCATTTTGCGGTTGTCAGATACCATAAATAGCATACTTTTACTGCGCAAAGCAGGTGATGTCACTTATTGTGACCTCGTGAGCTTTCATATTTATATATTTGTGTATATTTCATGGTGGCAAAACTTTCATTACTAGTTTCATTTTTACTAGTGACACGAATATGTGAGTGTTTTTCACAATAGAATTTTACTCAAACAAGTGAATCAGACACCACAGAATTATTACCAGTGTGTGTATGAATAAATACAAAGATAAGCACATTATTTGATTTAACTCTAGGATGTCTCGTGGATCATTAATAAATAAAAACAAAATATCTGGATAAGTCCCTCCGCCAAGTTTGTACCCCCCCATTTGGTGATTGTCAGGTACGCCTATTGACTAAACTGTCATTAGGATACATGGTAATGGAGCTATTGTGAATAATGAAAAAGATCCTTGAAGGAGCTCTGCTTTAAGTTGAACTTTCGGGACACACCATCAACACAAAAACTGTCACAATATGGTTGTGAAAAGAAGTACTATTATCCGTAGAGTCTCCTAAGGAAGACTAATCGTTACAATGTGACGACAAGGACAAGTCTGTAGAGCCTTAGAAGCACCGTCTGGGTCAGCACCACTTCCCAAATGTCAACGCAAAAAGGGAAGCTGAACAAAAATAATGATAGTGGTACTCCGTTTTTCAGGTCTCAAGTACTATAAAAGAAAATCCTGTCACAAAGTTGTGAAATCACCGTTATAACTAACCTCACTGAAATATATAAATCCAGCACTAATAACTGATTAATGTAATTCCAACATTAATAGACATCAATTTATGAAAAAAATAAAAATAGTCAAGCCAATAAATTTCCACTTATCCCCCGATCGAAACGAACGTGGATGACTGACATCTCTGACGTCATAAATGATTCCAGTAACGGCTAGCAGTGGTGAGTCAAGCAAAAAGATAAGGCTTGCCTGCTTACTTCCAAAGCTTACAGATGTCCCCATGCTGGTTAAAGTAAAAGTTAGGAAAAAAACCCTCAAAACAGTAGTATAAAAAGCAAAACTAGCATCTCCTGCTCAAGTTTAGTTAAGTCTGTCTTTGCAAAATAAATGTCTTTGTTTCGAGCAGAAGCAAATGAGATGCAAAGGTTAATTAAATGTACTTATCCCTACGTTATTCTACACCCTCTGTAATTACGGTTCCAATCAAACAAGAAGACAGCCTTCATCAGCAATGAACAAAAAGTGAGTGAAAAAGTATTACTCAAGCACTCCCCTCTTGCATGAAAAAAAGACGCAGGCACAAGCTCTGGAACCAAATATAAGTTATTATTGGCGAGGACGCAGGCTATAGTCGTGTGGTGGAGAGACAGACGAAGCGGCTGAGGCAAAAAGCCGGTTCTGGCGGGTTCAACTTAAGTCGAATCAGGGACCTCAGGCTAGGTGCTAGTCTTTTTGAGACGATCACTATGCACAATTTCATGTGTATTCAAAATGAGATCGTAAAGCTCAAATTTATCTCCACCTTGTTGTCTTACTATCTGGCGTGGGCCCACGAATTTTGGAGACAACTTCGAATTTCTCTCTGGAACTCGAAGCATAACAGTCACCTACTTGTAAAGAAACAGGGGCTTGTGTTGCTGCAAGCACATAGCCTTAGATGTACCCTGTAGTCTCTCTCTGACGTTTTTATGAATGTCTGACAAAACTTTGAGCTGACTCTTTGCAGTCATCTCCATTATTTACAGGTGAATGAGACCTACTAAGCATGTCATATGAAAGTCTCTCCTCAACCTCCAAAAGTATGTAGTGGGGAGATTGACCCGTTGACTCACAAACACGACTGTTTATGCTTGCTGCAACATATGCTAGCCAGTCTTCCCACGTATGAAGAAGTCCGCTAACGACAGGGCGCAGGACATCTAAAATTTTCCTATTAGCGCGTTCAACAAGGCCGTTGCTGGCTGGGTGATAACTGACTGTAAAACTTTGCTTTATGCCAAATTGCTTGCATATTTCTTCTAAAAGCTGATTGCGAAACTCCGCCCCATTATCACTTAACAACACTCAAGGCGTGGGGTATGGTCAAAATAAATGAGTCACTAGGGCATGAGCAATGGACGTAGCATATTTATCTTTCAACGGGGCTAAAACAACGTTCCGAGATATGTGATCAACACAAACTAAAAGATACTTAGAGCCCTGGTGGCTAACGGGAAGTTGTAGCAAGTCAATAGAAACTACGTTCCAAGGTAGGTCAGGGGGAGGATATTCCAGGATTGACGCAGGCTAGGCACCGTACTTTTACGTTGGGCACACTTAACACAGCCACATACGCGTCAATATCTACGCGCATGGTTGGTCAAAAATAGACCACTCGGGCCGCTGTCAGAGTGCGTTCCCTCCCCGGGTGACCAGCAATCACCGCTTTATGAACTAAGCTCAGCACCGCAGGGACATAACACTCCGGTATCACAAACTGCGCAACAGCAATACAAGACGTTGTCCTGTGACAAGAAAAAATGTAAAAAAGACACAGGTAGTGGTGGGAGACTTGTTTCATCACCCGACTCCAGAGCGTATATTACTTTACTCCAAACGTCATGTCGACGCTGGGCGGCAGCTAAATCCTTTATAGTAAATTTTGCAATTGCAGTGGACGTTTCTGCCACTGAGCCAACAGGTACATTTCTAGACAAGGAATCCGCGACGACATTGGCGCGCCCTGGTAAATACTTTAAGTTGGCCCAAATTCCTGGATGGTCAGGTACCATGGCGCGAGTCGACCGGTGAGGATTCTACCCTTAAAAAGCTCGGTGACTGGCGCATGGTCTGTAAATACAGTGATAGGATAACCTAGGAAATTTTCTAAAATGTTTACGAGCCCAAACAACCGCTAGGGCTTCCTGATGCGTCACTGAATAGTTTGACTCAGCTTGGTTCAAAGTGCGACTCGCATACGCAATAGCGCGATTTTTACCGGGAGCATCTGGCTGTATCAAAACAGCACAAAATCCTAGGGCTGAGGCATTTGTATAAATAGTAAAAGGGACGTTGTGGTGCGGGAATGCCAAGACTGGAGCGTTGCTTAACGCTTACTTCAAATCTGTAAAGCTCTTTTATTGTGGGGCATTCCAATGAAAAGGTACCTCTTTCTTTAAAAGTTGCGTTAGAGGCAAAGCAATTTTGGCAAAACCGTGTATGAAAGACCTATAATAGCCGCACAACACAAGAAAAGACCGAACTTTTTCAACGGTTTAGGGTTGCGGAAAATTCTTGCGCCTACGTGCGCAACGACATCACTTGCTCTCGTGCCCACGACCTTGACTCTTCAGAGTTTCCCACCATCTGGCTAAGACTTCATTGTCATTATATACTAAATACATATGTGCTATTTATCTCTCACCTAACTCTACTAACTATGTAAAATTCTTTGACTACTTGAACTCTAGAGTGGAGTACATCTTGACCCACTCTCCATTCGCTGAAATCTCCATCCTGGAAGATTTCAATGTTCACCACCAGCTTTGACTTTCATCCCCTTTCACTGACCAGCCTGGTGAACAAGCCTACAACTTTGCTCTCCTCAATGATGTAGGGCAGGTGGTACAGCACCCTACACGTATTCCCGTCTTAGAGACCGGCCCAACATACTAGACCTCTTCTTTACCTCTAACCCTTCTGCTTACTCTGTCAAATTGTTCTCCCTGTTGGGCTGCTCCTATTACAACCTTATTTTTGTATCCTGTCCTATCGCTCCTGTACACCATCTGGACCCACCGAAGAGGCGATGCTTCTGGCATATTGCTTCAGCTCGGTGGGAAGACCTGGAGATGTGGAATTATTATTGCTTCCAGGAGCGAGACCCCTCTGTGTATGCCCAGGGCATCACAGAGGTGATTGATTGTCTCTGGAATGGAGGCATTCTCCTCATGCTAAAAAGCCTTGGTATAATCACACTGGTTCTCGTGCTGTCAAAGATAAAGAGGCAGCTCACAAAAGGTACCAAAACCTTCGAACTACCCGGAATCGTGCAAAATCTATTTTCCGACTTACCAAAAACTCCTTCATTAATAGAAAATGACAAAACCTTGCTTTTTCTAATTCTTCCCGGGACTTCTGGCATCTAGCCAAAAATATCTCCTCCAACTTCACTTCTTCATCTTTCCCTACTCTCCTTAGTCCTGACGGCAACACCGCCGTCTCATCTATCTTTAAGGCTGAACTCTTCTCTCAAACTTTCTCTAAAAACTCCACTCTGGACGATTCTGGGCATATTCCTCTTATTCATCCCCCCTCTGACTCATTTATGCCTGTTATTAAGATTCTTAAGAATGATCTTTTCTATCCCCTCTCTGGCCTCAATCCTCAGAAGGCTTATGGACCTGATAGAGTGCCTCCTATTGTCCTTAAAAACTGTGCTTCCGTGCTGACACCCTGCCTGGTCAAACTCTTTCGCCTCTGCCTGTCAACATCTACCTTTCCTTCCTGCTGGAAGTATGCCTTCATACAGCCTGTGCATAAGAAGGGTGACCGTTCCTATCCCTCAAACTACCGACCTATAGCTTTACTTTCTTGTATATTTAAAGCTTTTGAATCAATCCTTAACCGGAAGATTCAAAAGCACCTTTCCACTTCTGACCTTTTATCTGATCGACAGTATGGGTTCCGCAAGGGACGTTCTACTGGTGATCTCCTTGCCTTCCTAACTGACCCTTGGTCATCCTCTCTTAGCCATTTAGGTGAAACCTTTGCTATTGCGCTGGACATATCAAAAGCCTTTGATAGGGTCTGTCACTAATCTTTGCTCCCCAAACTACCCTCCTACGGTTTCTATCCTTCTCTCTGTACCTTTATCTCCAGTTTCCTTTCTGGTCGTTCTATTTCTGCTGTGGTAGACGGTCACTGTTCTTCCCCTAAACCTATTAACAGTGGTGTCCCACAGGGTTCAGTCCTATCTCCCACTCTCTTTATGTTGTTCATTAATGATCTTCTTTCCAAAACGACTGTCCTATCCATTCTTACGCTGATGACTCTACTCTCAGTTTCTTTTAATAGAAGACCCACCCAACAGGAACTAAACGATTCCAGGCTGGAGGCAGCAGAACGCTTAGTCTCAGACCTTACTATTATTTCCGATTGAGGCAAAAAGAACCTGGTGTCCTTCAACGCCTCAAAAACGCAGTTTCTCCACCTATCCACTCGACACAATCTTCCAGACACCTATCCCCTATTCTTTGACAACATTCAGCTATCACTTCACTATCACTCAAAATCTCAACTGGAAGCTTCATATCTCTTCTCTTATTAAATCAGCTTCCTCGAGGCTGGGCGTTCTGTACCGTCTCCGCCAGTTCTTCTCCCCCGCACACTTGGTGTCCATATACAGAGGCCTTGTCCGCCCTAGAAGAAGCAAGGCAATGTGCAACCACGGAGATTTGGGAAGGATCCGTTCGGCAACGGTGGAACCCGTCATTGTCACTTCTGACTCCGATGATGAGAATGAGCTATTCATTGACAGCGATGACGAATAAAATGAAATCAATGAATTCTTGTGTGTATCATTATCCATTAATTCTATAAATAATATCGATTATTTTACAATTGTACTAACACCTTCTAATTGTAGAATAATTATGTCCATCTCATCACACTATACGAACAATAGAACAACTGGTGCAGGAAAACGGCCATACACATATTTACAATCTAATATCATAAATATAATTCCCCACGACAATTCTTAGGCAACACAGTAGAATGAGGTTGAACATCATAATGGAGCTCATTACCAAAAAACACTGAACTCATTGCTGGGATATATACATTTGAGTTATAATGTGGCCAAATCATGCGATATAATAATGTACAATGTATGTTTTTTATATTCTCCAGTGTGTTGTGTAATTCAGACGAGAGAGAGAGAGGAGAATGGGAGAGGGAAGAGGAGGGAATGGGAGGGGGTAGTGGGGATAGAAGGACGGGAGTGCAAGGGGTATAGGGGGAGCTTGTTTGCTTGGGGAAGGAGGGAAGTGATGTTGGGGAGGGGGGTAAGTCGACTTATCCGAACTTTTGCTCAGGTGTTTGGGTTCTCCCTGACTACAACTTAAAGTCATGAGTAAACTCCTAAAGTAGATAAATTTGACTAACTCCAATAACACCACAAATTTATTTATTTATTTATTTATTTTTTTTACGTCGCGGCCTATTGCGCCGGTAGGCTTGTTCCCGGTGGATCCTGATGGTCTTCTTTCCGGTGGGTCCTGATGGTCGGCCCAGCCCGTTCTGGCGCAGGCGAGTGTTTATAGTGGCGCCATCTTGCATTGGCTCAAGCTGCCCTCCCGGAGCTCATCTTTGATCCTAGAATCTAGAGTCCGGGTTGATAGGTGGTCTTCTGGACAGCATGTGGGTAGTTTTAAGCCACTCGGCGGCTGCTGAAAAATCCCAGCTTGGTGGCACCGGTCGGGGATTGAACTCGCGTCCTCCTGGACGCGGGGCCGTCTCGCTATCCTTCCAGCCACCGCCTCCCCTACGGCGGGGTGTTGTAAATATATATATATATATATATATATATATATATATATATATATATATATATATATATATATATATATATAAAGAGAGAGAGAGAGATATATATATATATATATATATATATATATATATATATATATATATATATATATATATATATATATATATATATATATATATATATATATATATATATATATATATATATATATATATATATATATATATATATATATATATATATATATATATATATATATATATATATATATATATATATACATCTATATATACGAGTCCGGACGAGTCACCCCACATACCATATCGCCCCACATTCCGTGTCGCCCCACATACCAAGTCGCTCCACATTCCAACTCCATGTCATCATTCATGTAAGGTCAGGGGGTCCCAGAGTTCACAGGTATAGGGAGAGTTCCCTGCAGGTGTGTGTGTGTGTGTGTCTCTCTCTCTCTCTCTCTCTCTCTCTCTCTCTCTCTCTCTCTCTCGGGCAATTAGTTGAAAAAAAAATGTAATTATCGTGGAGCCTCGGTGGAGAAGTTCGGCACTTCGGAAAATGCCGCACGTGAAGCTCCGGATTACCTCTCTTTCTCTCCCTCTCTCTGTCACACACACACACACACACTGAACACACTATGAAGCACACACACTCACCTAAGCCCTCTCTACTCGCTCCCCGCTTTCCTGCATTGTGTATTTCGTGTGTGTGTGTACAGAAAAAATACCTGTCTAGCCGCACAACCACCGACTACACTGCCTGGCTGCACTCCGTCGTCTCCTTGCTAGACCAGCCCAGAGTACAGGAAGCCGTCCTGGACTTTGAGCGCTCCGCGTAGAAAGCTCTGAGAAGAGTGCTCCCCGGCGTCGCCATCCACGGCTGTAGCTTTCACTGGTCGCAGGCAGTTTGGTGCAAAGCCCAGAGCCTTGGACTCAAGCAGCTCTACGCCAATGATGAACCCACCCAGACCTTCATCCGCCGGCTCCTCGCGGTACCATTCCTGCCAGCTGAACATATCACTCCCATTTTCAATCGCATCAAGCGCAAGGCCTCCACAAAAGCCCTGACCCAGCTCACCCAGTACGTTGCCGAGACCTGGGTCGAGTGCAATACTATGTCGCCCATAACCTGGTGTGCCTTCAACCGATCTATCAGGACCAACAAAAACGTCGAGGGTTTGTAGCAGTCACCGCTCAAATTCCGTGTTCCTTCCCCTCAGTGACAAGAAAATGGGGTGCTGCAAAGAGAGACTAAGATTCTCAGTGTTTTCATGTAATGTCCATCGTCACTGTGTCTGCCAGTCTGTCTTGTCGCGTCTTCATCGTTAACTTTCCTTGTATTCGTTTACCTTTGACTGTCCGTCCACGTTCTCTTGTTGTCCACCGTTACACATTGTTCCACACATACACCAACACTTAAATGTTAACCTACACAAACAACATTCACACAAACGCATACACAAACAAACACCTATCCTATGTGTTGTCCTTGGCGTGATGAGCTGTGTAAGTTTTGTCTAATAAAGCAACCCTGGCGGATATGATTTTCTCTGTCCGTGAACCGATTAGCACTTAGAACACTCGCTACCACCAACAATTGGTGACCCTGGAGTGTTGCTATGGTTCAAGGTGGCTTATAGCCGGTGCCGTTTTAAGGGCACTCTCTCCTAGAGTGGAGGACCTGGGCAGGGTAACTTGTCCATTCGTCCGCCCTCTCCTGGGGCAAAAATCCTCACCTCCATTCGGGGTTCGTGGGGCTGAGCACTCAGGTCGGGAGAAACATTACGCCATAGGCGTAGTTGCCACCTTCAGGGTTTTCCCCCGCCCTCCCCCAGGCGCCTTCTGTGCTTTCCCCAGGCACCCTCTGTGCCTTCCCCAGGCACCCTCTGTGCCTCCCCCAGGCACCCTCTGTGCCTCCCCCAGGCACCCTCTGTGCGCCTCTTCCAGGCACCCTCTGTGCGCCTCTTCCAGGCACCCTCTGTGCGCCTCTTCTAGGCTCCCTCTGTGCGCCTCCTCCAGGCATCTTCAGCGCCCTTCAGGCATCTTTTGTGCCCCATGGTGCTTCTCCCGGCGCTCACCCACCCACCCCCACCCCTCCTCCTCCCTGCTTTTCTGTTGGTCCGGCGACTGAGACACGCACATCGTGTGACACTACACAGACTCGGTGAACACTCAAACACAGTGCGACATATTACTGAGACACACAGTGCCACACACTCAGTGTACACGCCACACACAGACTCGGTGTACACGCCATACAGACTCAGTGTATACGCCGCCACACCACACAGACTCAGAGACACGCAAACACAGTGTGACACCCCACTGGGATTACTAGCTGCCCCCTGGATCTACCACCGCCCTCTTGTATTACCTTACTCTCCTGTGGATCCTCATATATAGTGCAGTGTGTCCAGCAACAGTTCAGTGCAGCTGCACGTCCCCAGCAACAGTTAGTGTCACAGTGTTACCCACTAAGCGTACAGTGTTGTGTTACAGTGCCTTTTTGAACACTGGTTCACTCCCCGAGCCACAGAGGCCCCTGGCACGTGCCAGCGCCTACAGTACACGCAGTTCGTTTTACTCTCACGGACTGCCGCGGCTCCTGGCACATGCTAGCGCCCCTAACTTTTCAACTCGCTGTGGCCCCCGGCTCGCTGGCATCTAGCGCCTTCCCACGCAGTCGTTCGACGTACTCACGACTGCCGCGGCTCCTGGCATATGCTTGCGTCCCTCAATTCTCAACCGGCTGTGGTCCCTGGCACGCTGGCATCTAGCGCCTTACCACGCAGTCATTCGACGCCCTCACGGACTGCCGAGGCCCCTGACACGCTGGCAGCTGGCGCCTTTAATACACGCAGTCGTTCTACTCTCACCGACTGCCGAGGCCCCTGACACGCTGTCAGCTAGCGCCTTCACACGCAGTTCCCTCGACGCACTCTATGACTGCCGTGGCCCCCGGCGCGTTAACGCCAGTGCCTATTGCCCATCTCCACGCCGCTCGACTTCACCATACCTGACGACGACATGCAACTCTTCCTCTACTACGGCGGTGTCCTTCAGAGCACCACTCTTCTGCTCAGGACCCGTCTACGTGGTTCGCGATTCGGGAGTGCGGGTTCAAGCCTTCCAGGATCTATTAAACAGCCAACCACTCAACTCACCGCAGCCCACCTCACGCAGCCCACCTTACGCAGCCCACCTCATGCAGCCCACCTCACGCTGCTCAACTCCTCGCTGCTCAACTCCTCGCTGCTCAACCCCTCGCTGCTCAACCCCTCGCTGCTCAACACTTCAGCTCGACTCACCGTAGCTGTCTCCTACGCGCTACTCACTCCAGCTCGACTCACCGTAGCTGTCTCCTACGCGCTACTCACTCCAGCTCGACTCACCGTAGCTGTCTCCTACGCGCTACTCACTCCAGCTCGACTCACCGTAGCTGTTGTCACCGCATAATTCACTCCAGCTCGACTCACCGTAGCTGTTGTCACTGCACTACTCACTCCAGCTCGACTCACCGTAGCTGTTGTCACTGCACTACTCACTCCAGCTCGACTCACCGTAGCTGTTGTCATTACATTACTCACTCCAGCTCGACTCACCGTAGCTGTTGTCACTGCACTACTCGCCCCAGCTCGACTCACCGTAGCTGAACTACTCAACGCAACTCTACTCAGCGCAACTTACCGCGCACCTCAACGCAACTACTCAGCGCAACTTACCGCGCATCTCGACACAACTCTACACAACGCTACTCATCGCAACGCATCACCGTCTGCCCCAGCGCCCCAGCACCAGGGAAGATTTCGTTCCTCCTTCCTCGTCACTGGGGGGGAGTAATCTGTAGCAGTCACCGCTCAAATTCCGTGTTCCTTCCCCTCAGTGACAAGAAAATGGGGTGCTGCAAAGAGAGACTAAGATTCTCAGTGTTTTCATGTAATGTCCATCGTCACTGTGTCTGCCAGTCTGTCTTGTCGCGTCTTCATCGTTAACTTTCCTTGTATTCGTTTACCTTTGACTGTCCGTCCACGTTCTCTTGTTGTCCACCGTTACACATTGTTCCACACATACACCAACACTTAAATGTTAACCTACACAAACAACCTTCACACAAACGCATACACAAACAAACACCTATCCTATGTGTTGTCCTTGTCGTGATGAGCTGTGTAAGTTTTGTCTAATAAAGCAACCCTGGCGGATATGATTTTCTCTGTCCGTGAACCGATTAGCACTTAGAACACTCGCTACCACCAACAGGTTGGCCCCGTAGACTGAACGGCAGCGCCAGAAGGGTCAGCTCCCTTTCTACCTCCTGCTCCAGTTGCTGCACGAGGAGGCCAAGACAGTGACAGTGAAGGTTCGCCGAGTCAAGATCGCCAAGCTCCGCAGGTACCAGAAGAAGAGGTACAGAGACCTGCACGGCCTTATCTGGGCAAACTGGAACGCCTTCAAGGAGGGCAAAAAGACAACATACCAGCTGCTAAAGGCATGTTCAACCGTACACGCCCTACACCTGGTGTGAGACAGTACCATAGGCCTACCCGGTGTCACCAACTTGGAAAATAATTCTACATATGTGTTTGAGTATATACGATAAATAAAATTTCCTAAAACTTGTTATTTTCTTGTAACAACAACAAAAAAGTGGAATTTTCTTCTTTTAATGAAAGAAAAAACATATTAATACATTTTTTTACGGGACATTTTTCTTCTTATCAAGAAAGGCAGTGTGCTGGGGCGAGATGATATGACATGGGGTGAGTTTGTTATGTGGGACGAGTTGGAATGTGGGGCAACTTGGTATGTGGGGCGACTTGATTAGGAAGCTATATCACACACACACACACACACACTTCATTACTTCGACCCTATTTGGCTTTCCGTAATTCCCACTCATTCACTGTTGAGAGTTAGTAATTAAACACACACACACAGACACACACACACACACACATAGACACACACACACACACACACACACACACACACACACGTCGTCTCCCACGTTAACATATTATAGATAATTAAAATGTAGTTGAGATTAGTTAAAACACGGTAAATAGGGTTCATAGGGTTGAAGTAAAAATGTGTGTGTGTGTGTGTGTGTGTGTGTGTGTGTGTGTGTGTATGAGAGAGAGAGAGAGAGAGAGAGAGAGAGAGATTTTTTTCAGGACAAGGCTATCAGAAGCTTATGTATTACTCATAGTTATACTTATTTATTTTTGTTCATATATTGTACCACACTGGTCACACACACACACACACACACACACACACACACATACACACACGCACACACACACTTTTGCTTCAACCTTATTAGCCTATATCCGTGGTTTTACTAGTACCACAACTATATTATTTTTTTTCTGTAATATTTTAGCGTGCGTGTCGATGTGCGTGTGTGTGTGTTTGCGTGTGTGTGTGTGTGTGTGTGTGTGTGTGTGTGTGTGTGTGTATATAACTATCAGTAATACAGAAGCTACAGATGTTTCAGTGACTTGACCCATCGTTTTTCGCAGATAACTTTAAAGAAATAGCTTGAGCAGTGTGGTATTTTGGCACAGTATTTTTGATACCCTGCCCTAGTTTTTGACAATATAGTGCATTGCAATATGTGAATGATTAAGGCGCTTACTCTTGACTTTATTTGGGAAACCTGGCGTGCCCATCTACACATTCGGACAGGGGAAGCGTGACGTTGCTGTGACGTGTATACCCACCCTCCCGACCCTGTCTGCCCCTTCCTTCCTCCATCGACCCTACCATCCTCTGTCTCCCCTGCCCTCCCCCTCTCCCTCCCCCACTCTCTCTCTCTCTCTCTCTCTCTCTCTCTCTCTCTCTCTCTCTCTCTCTCTCTCTCTCTCTCTCTCTCTTGTAGATTCACATAACTGAAAATTGTATATGACCTTCCTTTCGGAGCCCCTTTCCCACCTTCACGAATTCTATGCCGATGAGCTACGAACTTGCCATCGTGGCGCATCGTGAGAAAAGTAGTCCCGAATTCTCCCGATGTGTTATTTGAAAACTTGCGTCTACGAACCGCTACGAAGTGACTACGACAGACCTACGAGTTGAACACAAAGCACTACGAAGCACTACGAAACGCTGCGATATGCTACGATTATCCTCAGATTTGAACACACTCATTATCTTGGTCAACTTCAGTGCTACGACTGGCACTGCCAAGTTTGGATACGAAATATGTGATGGTCCCCATGGTTCTGGTAACAGCTCTCTCGTCGTGGATTTTGCAAGATCCAGATTAGAGAGCGCCCGACATAGAGGTGTGGATTTGCCTCGGTGGAGGCCCTGGATAATATTAAGGAGAGGAGAGCTACCAGGCTACCTGGGAGTCGAGGCCAACATAGAGCTCTGTTGCGTAGGACTAGAGCTCCCCTCAGGAGAGACAAAAAGAGGTATACCAGGAGTTTCGTTGATGAAGTCGAGGGCCATTAAAATACACATGACCTCTGACCTCCTTACCAAGCCCTAAAGAAGCTCCGCTCCGACCCTCCCTCTCAGGTGAGCGCTATCCGAACAGCTGATGGCTGCCTCGTGTCGGACATACAGTATATGGGCAGATAACTGGTTGGGCTGAGTATTTTGAGCAGTTGTACATGTCGGACCATCCGAGTGAGTAGCTTCCAGTTGCTGGATGTGCAGGTGGCGGATGCTCAAAGCTGGAGGTAAAGTCATGATCCGAAGGTTGCATGCGGTCTTGACTGCCTTATGGTAATCCGGTATCACTCATCCTGACTGGAAGAGGAGGTTGTTCGTCCTTATCTGGAAAGGGAAATGGTATTACGCTGCTCAGTGTGCCAAGCAAGGTGCTTTCCCATCTATTGATGATGCGGATTCGCAACCAGTTACTCAAGCTGCAGATACCTGAATAGCCTGGCTTCACTCCTGGTAAGTCAACAACTGACCATATCCTACCGTTTCGCGTACTGGTAGAGCGTCGACGTAAGTTTCGACAAGGGATGTTTGCAGTCTATGTCGATCTCAAGACAGCGTTTGATTCAGTGCATTGCGAAGCAACGACTATTGGTTTACAAACTGGCCTGTATTCTGTGACTGAGAATGCTACAAAATGTTGTGGGGCCTGACCAGCAGGAGTGAGGCAGGGTTGTGTCGTTTTTCCATCGCTTTGCAACACTTGTATGGACTGGGTACTAGGCAGAGTTGTGGACCAGAGTCATTGTGGAGCATCTATTGCCAATACCAGGGTCACCGACCTCGTTCTTTTCTGATGATGCAGTAATCCTTGCGGAGTCACTGGAGGTTTTGGTGATGGTTCCTTAGGCACTGCACGATGATTGGAAGACCTTGGGACTTTATCACACCTAGGCTAAAACCTAGGTACAGGTGCTTGGAGGCTTGATAGATGAAACAGAATAGTGTTTTCATACGTGTGGCGAGGACATTGAGATACTGGAAAATTTTGCATACATTTTTTTGTGTAGTTCAAAACAACGTTGGCTCTCGCCAGGAAGTCTTAACGTAGATTGGCCTGGCCCACGGTGTTATGGACTCCCCCAGAAGTAGTATATGGGGTTGGCAATAAATGTGTAGAAGAACAAAGATTCGGATCTTCAAGTTGCTTGTGTTTCGTGTCTAACTTTATGGCTTTGAGACATGGACAATAATCAGGGACTTGGAGAGGCGGAGAGGAGAGAGGCGATGCCTTTGGTATTGGTATTACGTGTAAACGCAGAATCATGGGATATCGCTTGAATGACTGGGTTAAACCAGCGAATACTCTGTGAGACTGATTCGACATATTTTACCTGCATAGTCTGTCAACACCGACTCCCGCTATACGGGTGCGTGGCACGTTACCCAGGAGCCGGCCCTGCTCATCGGGTTGTTTTTATAAGAGGCAATCGTGATTAAGGAGGCAAAAGAAGTGCCCACAGAGTTTGTAGCTTGAGAATAGACCCTGCCAGGAAGTACTCAGGATGGGAAAGGGGCCTGCATGGAGACTTGCCCGGAGGGATCCCCGGGCTTGTCGTTGTAGGGTGGGTGAGGCGACCCGTCACCCGGTGTATGTCCGCATTGATTGATTGGTTGATTGGTATCTATGCATGCAGCAAAGATTCGAGTATTAAAGTCTCTAGTGCTCCCTGGATTACTGTATGGCTGTGAAACTTGGACACTGAATCGAGACTTCTATACGCCCGTCGATAGCTTTCGTGGTTTAGGGTGTTGTCTGGACTTATAATGATGGGATAAACAAACACTTGATAAACTGATGCGTATATTCTTTGAAAAGCAATCAGAATACGAACGTGTACGTGCGGGTGTCATGCAGTATAACTGTTAGCTGGCCTGAGAGGTTCTAAAAAGCAAGGAGAGAAAATTGCTGACTACATAATTAACGTTACCAACTGTTTAACTAACGTTGTCAATGTCCCAAAACTAGCATTACCTACATCTCATTTCCCCTTATATGCTCATGGTCAAGTTATTGAGCGGACGCCTTGGTTTCAAGCCACTCTGAGTGATGAGGCATAGTGATGGAAAGCGGGTCTATGTGGAAAGTAGAGTCCACGGTCAGGGGGTCGACCGAAGAGGGCGGAACCAGCCGAAGGAAACGGTGGTTCCATCACAAGATGCGGGAGCTCGGCATATTGACGTAGTAGTGTCTGGACAGCCCGAAGTTGTGTGATCGGGTCCTAGTTGCGGACAAGAGCTCCGATCTTAACCGACTAAAGATGGTGGGCACGGTCGTCATACCGGGCCTTAGCATCCTTGGCACGTGTGGCAGCACTGCGATCACAGCTATCGACCTTACTTCGCGAGGGCTTTGGCGTGGGCGGGCACATAGGAGCGGAGAGGCTATCCGTACAGGATCGACCTGTAACGGAGGTGTGTTACGCAGCTCCACGAACGCCTCACAGTCACCGCTGCCAGACGGAGCCGCCTTCAGGATGATGCGTCTGATTGCCTTCACTGGAGCTCGGTATGTCTATTCGATTGTGAATAGTTGGACTTTGACACGATGAAACGAACTCTTCTACGCACCAAGAGCACCGCGAGCGTCTGCCTGGTGAACTGGGGCCCACCGTCCGCCCGTAGACGCACGGGGATACCCAGGTCACGGAGGGGCAGGAAGATGCACAACTCCTTGCCCGCACGCCACATTGCTGTGAAGACGAATGCCGAGATCTTCTCCTTCAACCGCTGGAGAAGGGGAATGTTGATGACGTCCAGCGTGCATAGTTATTCAGTATAGGAACCAAGGGCATATGTTCGTGCTGAAGTCGAAGTGTTTGAGGTCCTTCGGGTAAAATTTGCACTTCGACATGGTTCAAATCACAGCTGGCAGCCCTAACGCCATGGTGGCGTATCGAGGTTCTGTATCAGTATGGAACTCCGAGCCACAGTGGACTAGCGGAGCTTTCCTCCTCCGTGGCCGTGCAGTGGGACGTAACTAACAGAGTACAGACGTCCGTCTGCAGGATGATGGGGGAAGGCTGGGTTAAATGCGTCGAGAACAGGTGGACTTGATAGAGATGTTTTCACTTTATGTAAGTCACGATCGTTGTCAGGAGTCTACGTGAATATCCTTTTCGGGATTATTAAGGGACGGAAAGGCAAGGCGGCGGTGGTGATGTCGAGGGGGAATTCTGCCAGCTTGGTCACCAATCCCATGAAGGGCTTGAGATCCGTGAGGTTTGTAAGTGTGGCACTATATATGGCTCAAACTTTCTCAGGGTCGGCCGCGATACCATCCTTAAATAGTCGATATCCGCAGAAGAACACTGCAGGTGCAGCCACAACAAACTTATCGACGTTGATGGCGATGCCGTGCCTCATGCACCGATGCACTACTTCGTCAATACTACAGAGGTGCGTGAGGTAGTCTTTGCCGGAGAGTAGCACGTCGTCCACTACCTTTACCCAGTTGGTCAAGGCGTGTACTGCTGTATCACCGCGTAAACAGAAGGCGCCGCACAAGGCTTAGAAACCCATGACAATTGCTATAACGTCTGTAAGGTATAATGAAAGTGGTGAGTGGCTGGACTTCCTCTGCCAGCAAAATCTGCCAGTAGCCACAAAGGGCGTCGAATGTCGTGAAGAACCGTGCGTTCGAAACCACACCCCGTATAACTATTAAGGCCGTGGGCCAAGAGTAGGATGGACGGGATACCTGACTAATAAGCTTCGACTAGTTGGTGATGCTCCGTACTCCACCTTTAGGCTTGTCAACAGCAACTAGGGGGTGACACCAAGGGGATGGGTCGTCGCAGGAGGGGACGATGACGCCTTGAGTCACGATAAAATTCAGTTCTTTCTTGACTACATCAAGGGAAGTGTGTATCTCGAACGGCTATGCGTCCTTTTACAGGTGGATTCATAGCGGGGAACACGTCATCACCCTTAATGGCACGGTCATTAGGGCCTCCTTCGTCACCAGTGCTGGTGCCTTCGACAAGGACGTCTGGTTGTGATGGGAAAGCGGTGGCGACATTGTTTGGCGTGGGGTAGATGAGATGGCCTCGGTGTCGCGCCGCTACCCGACTCACACACCCTGCTGGCGGCGTGCCGGGCTACGGTATCTGCTTTAGAAAGTCGCTGGGTACCACGTCTAACTATTTACAATGCTCCCACATTAACAGAGACGTAGCAAGGGGGAACTGCGCGTTGATCTAATTGTAACACGACCTGACGTGGACTTCACTAGGAAGGAACTCACCGTGGCTTGCATTTGTGACTCTTCCCCGTTGTAGTGGTTCAGGTCGATGTGCGGCTCGCGTTGATGTGCTGATGGTTTATCACCTTAACATTAGCGCCGGTGTCGGAGATGACATCGATGTGGCTCGACACGTCGTCACGAGTGACGGACACGCGGATGGTGGAAAAAAAGTTTGGTCTGGGGCGTGTGTTGGGAGTTCACTCACCGGATGTGGCCCTCACACTCCTCTTTGTGGCGTGGGGCAGTGTCAGGTGGCTACGTCCAAACCACGCCGAGAGACACACCCTATTTGCTTTCCGAAGGGATGACAAACGCTGCATTGAGCCCCCCGTAGCAAGGCATTTGACGGTGTAGGACCTGTGTACCTCGCGGACACACGGAGCATGTTGTCTCTGCGACTGGGCATTGCTTGAAGCTTTGTGTACGTCAGCTCTCTTATCCTTCTTTTTCTTAACCTTCTTGTACTCTGTGAGTCCTCTCATAGCCCGTATTGCAGAAGACGCAGACTTGGTGATCTCATAAGCCCGACACACCGTCACTGTCCTCTGAAGTGTGCAGAAAGCGCCCATGGAGATGAGTCGTTGCACTAGCTTTATCCAGATTTCCTCGCAACGTGCATTTTGTTCTGTACACACGTTACTTTACTCCTACATATTCTTTAGACGTTCATGGAAGTCGTCAAAATACTAACCGTCGGTTTACGCACAGCTAGAAAAGGCGAGTCGATGGAGGGCATCGTTGTTGAAGGCCTCAGCGTGCTTTTGCAGGAGTTCGGGCACCTCTTCCATCGGACGCGACAAATCAAGGGGAACCTGAAGCGTGTACTCCAGAATCTGCTGTGTCTTAGATGACAAGTAGATACTCAGCTGGAAAAGCTACTTTGGTAGGGAAATGCTCGCAAGGTCCATCATGGTGGCTCAATCCTCCCACTGGTGCCTCCATTCACAGAAGTGTCTGAACGTACCCTCAGAGATGAGGCGTGGTGCAAGGTTAACAAAGGCCTTGACAGCTGTCCTCTGTGTTCAGTTACTAGCGCCGTGCTGTGACGTCTGGTTTTTCTCTGGCGGAGTGGCGTTTTGATAAGGGAAGGAGGAGCGTTGTTGCAAGACCTTGGCAACAAATCCCTTGAAATGCACCCTCTCTTCCTTGTGGCGTTGCATCGCCTCTTCCTCTCGACGCATGCTCTCTCCCTCAAAGCACCGTATCTACTTGTCGTCCATCGATTGCTATGAAGCATATTAAATCCGTTGCTGGAGGGACTGAGACCAAGGAAGGAGAAACATGGAAACATGAAAATATGGAAATGCAGGCAACAGAAAGCCTATTGGCTCATTACGAGGTTGCCCGCTTTGGTGATTTAATCTGCTCGACAGCCACTTGGGGCCTGGGGAGCAGATGAAAGCACCTCGACGTTGAGGAGCAGATGAAAGTACCTCGATATTGAGGAGCAGATGAAAGCACCTCAATATTAAGTTTCTCCCGACGCAGCGAAGTGACGGTTGATTCTATATTTGTAGGAGTTGATAGTATTCACATTTACTACTTCTGAAGGAAGATTGTTCCAGTGACGGATGACTCTGTTTGAAAAGAAACTCCCTCCGATGTCTGTGTTACATCGACTAGACTGAATGGGTAAACCGTTATTTCTAGTTCTGAGGTTGGTTTGCAGTTCAAAGAACTTGGAGTAATCGACGTTATTGATTTTTTTCAGATAATTGAAGACTTGAATCATATCCCCTCGCAGGCGTCTTTTCTCCAATGTAAAGAGATTGAGTCGCTTTAGTCGTTCCTCGTACGGGTGAGCCCTTAGATTAGTTTCATCTTCGTGGCGCGTCGTTGAATCCTTTCCAGTAAATCAATGTCCTTTCTGTAATTAGGAGATCAGAACTGTACTGCATACTCGAGGTGCGGTCTTACCATGGAATGGTTTTACACTCGAAGTTCCTCGCTATGAACCCGAGCATAGTGTATGCTTTTTTACAGTGATTCGCGTGTTTCAGGTCACTGCTGATAGTGACTCCAAGATCCTGTTCCTCCTGCATCGCTTGCAGAGGTCTCCCATTCATGATGTATGTGTGGTTACTATTTCTGGACCGAATGTGCATGACTTTGCATTTGTCAACATTAAAGGACATTTGCCATTTTTCCGACCATTCGATAATGTGATTGAGGTCTTTCTGAATGATTTCGCAGTCGGTCTTTGTGAGGGCCTCTCCCCCCACCTTGGTGTCATCTGCAAATTTCGATATTGTGGATTTCAGTCCTGATTCGAGGTCGTTGATATATATGATGAAGAGAATGGGTCTCAGCACTGAGCCTTGAGGCACTCCACTAGTGACTGGAAGCCAGTCGGAAGGCTGTCCGTTGAGTAGTACTCGTTGTTTTATGTCGGTGAGCCAATCTCTTATCCACGCGATCAGATTGGCTCCAATGCCCGCTGAGTGCAGTTTCTTAAGGAGTCGCTCGTGTGGTACCTTGTCGAAGACTTTCTGAAAGTCCAGGTATATAGTATCACTGGGGATGTGGGCATCCCAGTTCTTATATATTCCTTGGAAGAAGTCTAATAAATTCGTTAGGCAGGAGCGCTTGTTTCTGAAGCCATGCTGGGTGTCAGAGATTACATTATTGTCTTCTAGAAACTTAACAAGTTTGTCCCTAATAATCTTTTCGGGTGTTTTTCCTGCCACTGATGTCAAACTTATGGGCCTGTAGTTTAATACAACGCTTTTGTCTCCTTTTTTGAAAATCGGTGTTACGTTAGCCATCTTCCAGTCTTCCGGGACCTTGTTCAATTGAACAGACTGGTTGAACATGTTAGTGAGTGGCTGAAGTATTTGTTGTTAAGCTCTTTTAATAACCGTGGGGACAAACCGTCAGGTCCTACTGACTTGTTCGTGTCGAGTTTGTCCAAATACTTTTTCACTTTTTGGTCGCATATTGAGTCAATTTTCAGGGGCGTGATTCGCCTTGGCGGGTCAGGGCTCTCGGGAATGGTTACTGTCCTGAATTACAGATCCAGTCTCGTCTGTCAGGGGACCAATATTGGATTTTACTTTCTTTTTCGATCTGATGTATGTGAAAAAAAACTTTGAGTTTGTCTTGATGTCACGCGCTTTTTGTTTTTCGTAGTTGCGTTTACTATTCCGAATAAGGGTGCGACAATCTATGAGGCTGTTTTGGTACTGTGTACGGGCTTCGGCCGTGTCATTCTCTTTCATTAGGTTATAATTCCTTTTTTTTAAGTTTACCGCCCTTTTTATTTCTCTGGTCATCCACGGTGGATCTACGGCACCATTTACTCGCCTGGGTTTCGTAGGCACTGTAGCTTTGTCTACTCCCAAAAGCTTATCTTTGAAGTCGTTCCACACTTTGTCGATTGTATTGTCGGTTAGGTGAAGTTGTTCCCAGGTCGCAGAGGGAAGCAGCTCACGGGCTAGGTTGAAATTTGCTTTTTTGTAGTCTGGTATCACTGACGGATTGTCTACGAGTTTGTGGCATATGTTGACATTGAAACGAATTAAGTGGTGATCGCAACCGTTATTTTTTTTTCACCAACTTCACAGTCGCGAATGAGGTCGGGGTCGCTTACTAATACCAGATCCAGCAGATTGTTTTCTCTTGTTGGTTGAGTTACAACTTGAGTGAGGGACGAATCCTCCACCATTTCTATAAGCCTGTTACCCTCTTGATCTCCAGTCAATTGTCCCTTGTCAATGTTAGGGCAATTAAAGTCCCCAATTATTATTGCTTCTTTACTTTGTGTTAAAGAGTGAAGCTCTTCGTACAGGGCAGTGTCGTCTGCTGCCTGTTGTTTTGGAGGCCTGTATACGGTCGCAAGTGTTAGTTTCTTATTATTCGCAGTTATCTCCACATAGACGGAGTCGTAATTCTCTGCGTCCTGTTTGTCTATTTTTATGGCAGGGAGCGTACTTTTTACGTAGCAAATCACTCCTCCTCCTTTTTTGTGCATTCGATTTCTTTGGAAGCTTTCGTACCCGGAAAATGACAGTTCAGATACTAGATGTGCAGAGTTGGCCCAAGTCTCTGTGATGGCTACCACATCTGGTTTCTCAGTTGCAATATACGCCCTCATTTTGTCCTTTTTGGGTAATAGACTGCGTGCACTTGTCTACAAAATGGAAATGTGACTCCTGGTTTGGCCGCGTCGTGTTGTATGAGTTCGCTTGTCGGAGGCGTCGTTGGCTACACAGTTTCTTGCAAGCCGCATCGACGCTACGGTTCGGTTGATCAAGGGTTGCCTTTGCCTTGCCCTCGCCTGCAGTTTTTTGAATAGCTTTTCGAGAAGCTTTCAACTGCCTCGTTCAGGAGCCTTCCAAGCCGCGCCGAACCAACCTCGTTCAGGTGGAGTCCGTCCTCCCAAAACAAATCTGGGCGCTGGTTGAAGTGATGCCATGCGTTCGTGAACCCTACGCCTTCATCGTTACATAACTGCTTTAGACTAGTGTTGACGCCGTACGCTTTACTGTTGTTGAATCCGGCGAACGTATTGACTCTCGGTAGAATCCCAGAGACGATGATGTGAGGGGACTTGGTCTTGTATTTCCGAATGACTTGACGGTATTTTGATAACAGGTCCTGAGATTGAGTTGACTGAAGGTCGTTGGTTCCCGCATGGATCAGATACACTGTGTCGTCCTTCGCATTTACTGAAACTGCATCGACAGCTGATTCAATATCGTCCAGTTTGGCTCCGGGGATACAGAAACGCTGCCGTGTCAATGTATTCCGACCGCAAAACTCCGTAAGTTGGCCTCTCACCACACTATCGCCAACTAAGTTGACTCTAGTAGTCAGTTTGCCCATGCCAGGAAATAGCGTCTGGTTCGTACAAGTGACAGCTGGGAGAATGCTCTTGTGAACGTCAGAATATGAGTTTGAGGAGGAGGAAGCAGAAGTGGGAAGGGCGGGGAACGACGTCATAACTTTCCATATCAGGGCATTTGAGCGTTTCAGATCATCGTTTATCGAGCTAAGTGCTTGGATACGCGAGTCCAAGACACACTATTTACATTTAGACTCGCCGAGTTGGAAGTGGATCGCGGCAAATTTCTGCAAACAATTACCGTAAGTGAAATACTTGGGCATGGTTACAATTCCTTTTTTTTTTTTCTGTAGCAAGAAACTTTAGTTAAGATATATTTAGAAACCGCGTGGGTGGCTTACTGAATACCAGGAAGGAGTTCAACTGAACACCTGGAAAGAGTTAGGTAGAGGTCGGGTCGAGTCCCGCGGGGGTTAATTAGTTGGACGGCAGAGAGGCTTGTTTAGTTAAAGGAGGAGGAGGAGGAGGAGGAAATAGTTAGAGGAGGAGGAGGAGGAAATAGTTAAAGGAAGAGGCGGGGGAGGAAATATGGGTTTGGGCGGAGAAAGTGGAGTAGTGAAGGTGATTAAAATAGAAACACCTGTGTTGATTAGGATTATTTAAGGAGTGCCGGGTGGCTTCCTTCGTTAACCCCTCGGTGGCTGTGTGATATGGGCGGGTGTGTGAACACCTGGGTCTTGGTGTGTGAACACCTGACTGTCTTGGTGAGGGAGTGCCGGTGAAAAGATTAGCCGGCCTCACTAATCCCGGAAAATTTCAGACTTAACGTGCGGAACCGGAAGTAGTTATACCCCTGGGAATAAATAGGGCGGGGTTCAGGAACGATTGGCAACGAACAAGAAAATACAGTGAGTTGTGATCCGACCGTTTACTATAGTAATAAAATAAATAAAATAATCGCTATAATAAGTAATAATGTACCACTCGGGTTTGTGTTTAATCAGTGTGTGTGCTGTTGTTGAAATACTTTACTTTGTTACCCTGTGACAGGTACGGGAAGCAGTAGAATTATAACACTTAGCGTTCCACAGCGGCTGCCTCCTTCTCGGTTTCCTTGGGCCTACGAAGATTAGGTGACACATCCATGTATGGTGTGTCGGTTGGCGAGGCATGGGTGGGGGTGGCAGGAGAGGTAGCATTTACGCCGCTACGGAGTCTGCGCCAGCCCATACAGGTCACACATATACAGTGTTATTTGACGATATACAGTGGCACTGCAAAAGCTCGGGCAACATGTAAATCGTAAACAGCCCCACAGAGGTAAGCGGAGTTCACAGGGCGGCTGCTGGGATGGATGACGGGGTAGGGTGAGGGCCAAGTGCCGAGGGCAGCTTCGGAGCTGGCAGTTACCTTAGCCTCCTCATAGGAAACGGTAGCCTCTCTAGTCCCTATGATCACTTCCAAGCCAAGTGAAGCACGCACGAGGCACAACACAACGCAACACTGTCACAAGTACGGCTATGGAGCGGGATTATGAACTTAACGCGGCGATGGCCGGACAGAGGGGCCAACTGGCTTTGTGCACTTATTTCGTCACTATTTACTCTCCCAAATATTCTACTTTGAGTCATGTAGTTCAAGGTGATGTCTAGGTTTTTAATGATGCGATAGACAAACATTGGATAAACTACTGTCTCTTTTTTCTTTGAAAATCAAACAGAATACGAACGTGTACGTCCATAGGTAGGAAGACACCTACCGAAACGGGCGTAGGCCACTCCCGTTGAGGTATATATGGGAAGCGAGGAGGGTGATGAAGCCCTCCAAAGACCCTTCCCATGTCCTCACCATCCATTTCCCTATTGTCTCATCAACACCAGAGAGTAGTTCAACATGCTCTCTAAAGACAGATCCTCTCTCTTTCCACACCACACTACATTCACACAGCATACACACCTTTTCCCAAAATTCAAAATTCAAAATGGGGAATATACGCACTGCCTCGGAGTCCCCACCTAGGGGATGGACACAAATTCCCCCAGGGAGGACTCCCCTTCTGGCTGCCGACTTGAGAGGTGTCTTGATAACTCTTCGAACCTCTTTCTTATCAATTTCTGCAACATTCGCGGTCTTCGTTCTAATTTTCATTCTGTGGAACACCATCTCTCCTCCTCTAAACTTCACCTTCTCTTCCTCACCGCAACACAGGTTTCTGAGACTACTGACAGCAATCTCTACTCTGTTTCCTCCTACTACCTCTATCTTAATTTTCAATCCAAAGCTGGATGTTTGACCTACGTGCGCAGCGACATCACTTGCTCTCGTGCCCACGACCTTGACTCTTCAGAATGTTTCACCATCTGGCTAAGACTTCAATGTCATTCTATTACTAGATACATCTGTGTTGTTTATCTCTCACCTAACTCTACTATGTAAAATTCTTTGATTACTTGAACTCTAAAGTGAAACACATCTTGACCCACTTTCACTTCGCTGAAATCTCCATCCTAGGAGATTTTAATGTTCACCACCAGCTATGACTTTCATCCTCTTTCACTGACCAGCCGGGTGAACAAGCCTACAACATTTCTCTCCTCAATGATCTAGAGCAGTTGGTTCAGCACCCTACACATATTCCTGACCGTATTGGAGACAAGCCCAACATACCATACCTCTTCCATACCTCTAACTCTTCTACTTACTCTGTCAAACTGTTCTCTCCGTTGGGCTCCTCCTATCACAACCTTATTTCTGTATTCTGTTATATCACTACTGTACACCTTCTGGCATTTTGCTTCAGGCGGTGGGACGACTTGAGGGTGTACTTTTCCGATTTCCATTAGAATAATTACTGCTTCTAGGAGAGAGAGACCCCTCTGTGTGTGCCCAGCGCATCACAGAGGTGATTGTCTCTGGAATGGAGGCATACATTCCACATACTTTATCTGCTCCTCATGCTAAAAAAAACTTGGTATAATCAGGTTTGTTCTCGAGCTATCAAAGGTAGAGAGGCAGCTCACAAAAGGTATCAGAGCCTTCGCACTCCTGCTAACCATGATCTTAATATTTCTGCCTGGAATTGTGCCAAATCTATTCTTCGACTTACCAAAAGCTCTTTCATCAGTAAGAAATGTCAAAACCTTGCTTTTTTCTAATTATTCCCTGGACTTCTGGCACCTAGCCAAAAACATCTCCAATTTCACTTCTTCATATTTCCCTCCTCTCCTTAACCCTGACGGCAGCACCGCCGTCTCATATATCTCTAAGGCTGAACTCTTCTCTCAAACTTTCTGTAAAAACTCCACTCTGGACGATTCTGGGCATATTCCTCCTACTCATCCCCCCTCTGACTCCTGTATGCCTGTTATTAAGATTCTTAACCCTGCACATGTTTCATGGTACACTATTTTGACGCGGCACCTGCGCAAAACACGTTTTTACAGGATTACCCGCGTCGTCCTCTAGCTCCACTCTTTCACCTCCAACCAGCCACCGTCTTGCAGAATAAGGTACCATGATACCACAGATGTTAAAAAACATTCCTTTCGACATACCATGACATTTTTATCTATATACGCCTAGATAACAAAGTGAAGTTTACCTGTCTCTGTGACAGTTTAGGGGGATGGTGTGAGTGATGAAGTTGTAGCTTTGTGAAGTGTTGCCATCTTAGCCTATATTTTATCTGATTTTCATTTTTTTTCGGCAGAAGAGATGTCAAGGAAAAGGGTCCTTGACAGTGACTTGGAGGAGTTACTGAGGGAGCACAGGAGGGACCTCCCAGGCAGATAAAGAGGTGCTACATGTGTCCTCGGCAGAAAAATGTGAGGATCAAGGTGGTGTGTGCCACCTGCAAGATGTATACGTGCCTTCGACACCAGGTGATCTTCTGCCAGAGCTGTGCCCCATAAGGCAAGAACGAATATATTTTTGTTTTCCATTAGAGGATGGTATATTCTTTCTTTTTGAATGTTTTTGCTGTCATAGAGTAAAGTTTGCTTGCAATATATATATATATATATATATATATATATATATATATATATATATATATATATATATATATATATATATATATATATATATATATATATATATATATATATATATATATATATATATATATATATATATATATATATATATATATATATATATATTGAGAACCTCTGACTTGCCCCTAAAGGTATGGTACAGTTTATCGCCATGGAATGTCATCTAACTAAGCCAGATTCCTTTTTAGTGGTGTTTGTGTGTTGTAGGATAATAAATCAAATTGCATGTCAAATTTCATGATAATTAATTGCAATTTAGGTACTCTTTAGAGGTTATATAACATGGTTACTCTTCTTTGAGAAAAAAAGTAACTCATTTTTCACTTCCACACAGCTTGTAGTTGAATAAGGATCTGGGACTCCCCTCAACATATACAAGAGGCCTACCATTCTGCTATATGATCCTGCCAAGCAGAGTGTCCTACCTGCGCACCTGCAAGGATAGTGGCCTTTAATTTTGTACCTACTCTCAGAGGAGACATTTTTTTCAGTGTTCAAATACATAGTTTTTTTTTCAGAATTGTTTCGTTATCTCCTACTACATTATAATATATTGTATGAAGTGTAGGATGCAAGAAACTAGACTCTTCTAGGGATTTTAGTTCCAGAGATATAGCCCTTTAAAATTTTTGTCACGATTGTGACTCGATACCAATACCGCAAAAAAATCTTATGAGACCTCAGTAGGATTAAGAACTGTGTTTTATATGCCCTCTCTGGCCACAACTTTCAGAAGGCTTATGGACCTGATGGAGTGCCTCCTATTGTCATTAATTAAGAACTGTGCTTCCGTGCTGACACCCTTCCTGGTCAAACACTTTCGTCTTTGCCTATCAACATCTACCTTTCCTTTCTGTTGGATATAACCCTTCATACAGCCTGTGCCTAAGAAGAGTGACAGCTCCAACCCCTCAAACTACCTCCCTATAGCTTTACTTTCCTGTCTATCTAAACCTTTTGAATAAATCCTTAACCAGAAGATTCAAAAGCATCTGTCCACTTTTGACCTTCTATCTGATCGCCAGTATGGGTTCCGAAAGGGGCGTTCTACTGGCGATCTTCTTGCTCTCTTAACTGACTCCTGGTCATCCTCTCTTAGCCGTTTCGGTGAAACTTTCGCAGTTGCGCTAGACATATGGAAAGCTTTCGATAGAGTCTGGCACAAGTCTAAACTGCCATCTTACGGTTTCTATCCTTCTCTGTGTTCCTTTATCTCCAGCTTCCTTTCCGATCGTTCTATCTCTACTGCGGTAGACGGTCACTGTTCTTCCCCGAAACCTATGAACAGTGGTGTTCCACAGGGCTCTGTCCTATCACCTACTATCTTCCTGTTATTCATCAATGATCTTTCCATAACAAACTGTCCTATCCACTCATACGCTGACGACTCAACTCTGCATTATTCAACTTTTTTTTCATCAAAAGACCTTCTCAACAGGAATTACAAGACTAGACTGGAGGCTGCAGAACGCTTTACCTCAGACCTTGCTATCATTTCCGATTGGGGTAAACGGAACCTTGTGTTCTTCAATGCCTCAAAAACTCAAATTTCCCCACCTATCCACTTGATACAATCTTCCAAACACCTATCCCCTATTCTTCGACAACACTCAGCTGTCACCTTCTTCAACACTAAATATCCTCGGTCTATCCTTAACTCAAAATCTCAACTGGAAACTTCACATCTCTCTCACTAAATTAGTTTCCTCAAGGTTGGGCGTTCTGAATCGTCTCCGCCAGTTCTTCTCCCCCGCGCAGTTGCTAACCATATGCAGGGGCCTTGTCCGCCCTGGTATGGAGTATGCATCTCACGTGTGGGGGGGCTCCTCTCACACAGCTCTTCTGGACAGAGTGAAGTCTAAGGGTTTGTTCACACTACAAGCAGAGCAGAGCAGAGCAGAGCGGAGCGGCGCGGTTAGGTGTTCACATATAAGCAGAACAGGGCGACCTGCACAAGAATCATTTGCAGGCAAGGGCCCGATAAACTCCTAGGTGTTTATATGGAAGGATGATGAAAAATGTAATGATTTACAAAGGAACATGAAATTTCGTTGTTAAGCCAAGTCCCATGGCTGCGTGGGTCACTGATGATTGGGTATAGGATCAGAATATCACCAAATTAGCTTTTCTAAACATACGGCTATTATTATTAAATTGTACCTCAACTATGCACAATCTGGTCAGTTTTTATAATTTTGGCTTCAGCCTAAAAATTCACCTATGCAGATAGCTTCTTGGCCATGTTGATTGAAGGGTGGAGCTGTGGAGGACTGCTAGCTGCGAGCAGCAAAAAATACGGCCAAATTTCCTGAGCGTGCTGCTCCGCTCTGCTTGCGGTGTGAACAACTGAGCGTCTGTACATTCAAAACTATGTAAAAATTAATGCCACCACTCTGCTCTGCTCTGCCCTGCTCTGCTTGTAGTGTGAACGAACCCTAAGGCTCTTCGTCTCATCAGCTCTCCTCTTACTGATAGTCTTCTACCTCTTAAATTCCGCCGCAATGTTGCTTCTCTTTCTATCTTCTATCGATATTTTTATGCTGACTGCTCTTCTGAACTTGCTAACTGCATGTCTCCCCCCTCCCGCGGCCTCACCACACCGACTTTCTACTCAAGCTCATCCCTTTACTGTCCAAATCCCTTACGCAAGAGTTAACCAGCATCTTCACTCTTTCATCCCTCACGCTGGTAAACTCTGGAACAATGTTCCTTCATCTGTATTTCCTCCTGCCTACGACTTGAACTCTTTCAAGAGAGGGTATCAGGACACCTCTCCTCCCGAAATTGACCTCTCTTAAAAAAAATAAAAAAAAAGATCTCCAAGACAAACACCAATACTACTACAGTGGTTGCCATGCTTGTCGTCACAGAACACTGTGCGGGTGAGTAAGGTCTACTACATGGTCCAGCCCAGGGCTCAATAACAGCAACAACATATCTGTACACCTTCCATGGGCCTAGATTAGGCCTGCAGGTAGTGTGACCTTGGCATCGAAGACGCATGCTATCTTTTTTAGTTTTAACCCCAATTTTTTAAATACTGTATTTCCCGCCATATGAGATGCACTTAAAAAAAGAATTGGAGAAATCATCCTGTGTCTTATACCCCAATGGTTAGGTTTTAGTAGGCCTAGGGGTTATTGTTACTGGTATGAAACCAACACCCAAACCAACACTGTTTGACACAATAGTTCCAAGATGTCCCCAGAATGAAATATGTCGTATTTTGTGGCATATAATGCTCACATTCTTCAATCAGAAAATGCCAAAAAGTTACCCCTGCACGGTACATATGCCTAAAGTACAAATTTTGGTTGATTTAAATAATGAATAGCGTGATGCAATAGAAAAGGAAAGTGTGAATAAGCATAAGAGAGGAGGAGGACATGTGAAGCGATAAAACCATACAGGTCACAAGAAGAAGAAGACGTGCCACGTGTGTGAGCCGAGGCGCGGCGTGAACACTTAACACAAAACACAACACCGCCGTGGTGCGCCGGTCACCAGTGTGCCGGGTACCTTTGTGGTGATGGATAAAGCGGCTATTACACGGAACAAATTTGGTGGAGCAGGGTGCTGCCTGACGTGACTCTGCTCAGCGACCGTCGAGCGGACTTGGGCGGATTGATCAAGAACTATTTCTGCTGTTCAGCAGCCCGGTCAACTGATGTTTTCTGTAATACATGTTCAAAAGAACGGATATCCGTGGATGACTAAAGTGTTTATTGTTAACATATTTTTGTTTCTTATTGTAAAAATAACTACCGTATTTTGTGGCGTATTACGCGCACCCCAAACTTTAAGACAACAATTTGGAAAAAAAAAAAAAAAAAAAGTTCTTAAAATGCTCAAAATTATGTACGGTTAAAGAACATTGACGATGTACAGTTTTCCGAAATTTATATATTTTTGGTGTAACCTGTACTGTTTGAATTGACAAGTGTCCTTGAGTAGGGCAATGAAAATGGCGGCTGGGCTGGTGTTGTGAGAAATATCTCCTCGTACATACTGATTATGTACAGCTTATGAGATCATAATTAGCATATTATTCTCACAGTCACTCGTAGGTTATGACAGATAACTCGGCAAGACACAATTCACGCGGTTCTGGTGACACGTGGCATGCTGCTGTTTGTTGTATGGGTGTGGTTGTGTGGTTTGTAAACAATGCAAATGGCGGCCGGGCTGGTATTGAGCAAAATAACTCCTCGTACAAGACTCATGATGTACAGTTCCTGATATCATATTTACCCCATTATTCTCACTAATATTAATAATTAATGATGAACACATGGGTATTTTTTTTTTTCAATATGATTTTTTGTGTAGCTTGTACTGCTCGAATTAGAGGAGTTCTGTCCCCCCAAAATTGGCAGTGATCGCTCGCTACTTTAACTAAAACTGAGTTAACTCCCGTTGAAGCGATGAGGACTCGCACACTTTAAAATCTCTCACGTGATAAATCATGATGCACAGTGCCTGTAGTCTACAAGACATTGATCCCAAGTGTTTATGCCAACATTTTTCAGGTGAAGTGGTGAGAAACATTGTACCATTCAGTTATTACAAGCTAAATACTCACACCTAAGCTTACACCATTCTCACATTTTTTTATAATCTCCTGACGCATGTATAGCTTGAACCATTTTTCTAATAGATTCCACGAAGACTAATGTTCAATCTGGAAAGTACCGAACAGAATCTAGTCAGTAGAATGCATGGTAAAGAGATATTTAAAAGGCCGAAACCCGCACAGTACCGAAAGGAGCCGCCGAGGGGCCGAACTCACTCTCACCAAGACTTACCAACACAAAGGGCTGTAGCTGTCTAGGACACTGGGGAGAAAGAAACAGTAGAACACCTAATTGTAGAATGTAGCAACTATGGGAGGCAGAGAGGGGAGTTAGTACCAGAAGAAGTGATGGTGATGAGCCGATGAACAGTGATACAGGTCAAAAGAAGAAGAAGAAAGTTTGTTTTGGATTGGAATGCCAATTCGTATAGATCTATCTCCAAGGTATAAATACATAATGAACAAGTAAAGTCTGTGTTCGTGATTTATTAATTGCTTTAGTGTATCAAGTGCCTAAAACTGATAGTACAGAAGTTTTTGTAGGCCAAAAAAACAACAAACAACAGGTCGTAGATTCAGGCTGCTGTGCAACCAAAGTTTCATAATTTCATTTATCATAATACCGCATCTGTGTCAAAGATTATCGAAGAATAATGTTCTCAATATTCATAACTTTGTTTTAAATTACATTGGGATAAGCAAAAATTTTTTTTTATAGTAGACCCACTTTTCTGTGCCAAATTAAGCTTTCCAGATAATCTGGTATTTTTTTTTGAGGGCCAGAACTCCTCTAATTGGCAACAGTGCTTCTAAGTCATACAAAACAATGCAAATGGCAGCCGGGTCGTGTCGGCGCCTGACGGAAATGCGGGATAACAACAAGGCATGGGTGTAAGCGCCGCCCAAGCATTTCAAATTTGGCTCTTCATTGTGGTGTACTCTGCAGTTTTGCAACACTCATATATATGTAACTTGTATTTGCTATTTTGATACATTTATAATTTTACATGTTGTATGGTGGCCAGTTTGAGGTTACTTGTGTAATTTTTTGTCATGTAAGTTTCATGTGGATTTCGTGTGTTGTGGTGATCGCTGGGTAGGGGGTAGGAAGGAGCCTTGGAGGCGGCAGAGGTTCAAGACACTCGTCCAGCACGCCGCCGCTGTAGCCGCCCTCCACAAGAATGAGATAGCGACACCGTGCTATTGTTGTTTGTGCTTACTGTTGCAAGATGGGAGAGGACTGGGAGGTGGATTTGGCTCGCAGGAGGTTGCTCGTTGAGGCATGGGAAGGGTTATAATCTTGGTAAGTGACCAACGCTGAGCCGGCATATTGGCTGATGTTTCATATTTATAGATGCCATATTTAGGGCTTGCATTAGTGCTACTTTATTTGTGAGCCATACTGTGTGAGCCAAAGTGCCTATTTATTGTGTACGTCATTGTGATTGTGAAAATGTGTTTACAGAAACAAGTACACCCATGTCAGCTGTTTGGTGGAGGAATAAAGGCCAGTCTGACGTGGGGAGTTTCAGTTGTACCATTTGGAGTGAGCGGTCTCCTACAATGGGCGATCCTCCACCGATTTCATTTTTGTATGGTAGTTATTTGATCGCCCTGTATTCTATGGTAACATATTATAAGACTGCTATGGACTACGAAAGAATCATAAACAATAATAAAGGTAAGTTTGCAGTTGTTATTGGACAAGATGAAAAAAATAAAGACCCTTATAACACCCCAAAGAAGAAAAAAAATCAATAATAATTTGTACCTTCGGCGTATAGCACGCAGGGTAAACTTAAAGGCATTTTTTATGTGAAAAAGGTGTGCATTAAAGCCACAAAATACGGTATATTAAAACATGATTGACAAATTAATCAACATCTATTTCTACTTGAAAGAAGGTGTACAGTCCCTGAAAGTCAAGATCAAGACCAAGATTGCCCATCAAACATAGCATCCCCGTGTGATTAGTTCCCTCAGTAGCTCGGCGAAAGTTAGCGCCTGCACACTGCGCAGTGAGTGAATCTAC
Organism: Eriocheir sinensis; assembly: GCF_024679095.1. Lineage (NCBI taxonomy): Eukaryota > Metazoa > Arthropoda > Malacostraca > Decapoda > Varunidae > Eriocheir > Eriocheir sinensis. Next base: position 17,844,688 of record NC_066509.1, read on the forward strand.
CACCCAACCCTTTTGTTTACCATTTCAGTCACAGGTACTAGGGGTAAGAGCAGTGTAACTCTTCAACCAACAGTGGAACACTTTGAACACAGAGAGGAGCACAAAGCAGCATACGGTATCACAGTCATAATTGTAAGTAAAGTGGCCAAATGTAATACTGCACATACATTAAGTTCAGGGGAAATGTGGAGGTTTTTATTTTTTATTTTTATATATCTTGCCAAATTATAGGTGCGTCTTATACTCTGGTGCATCTCATGTGGCAGGAAATACGGTACCTACATGTTTACTTGCACTAAGGTCTGTTGAATTTTTCAATGCATTTCAGGTCAGAGTTAGTATAAAGTCACTAGTAATAAGATTGTAATAGTATTGGAAAAAGGAAGAATCGTTGGGGTGGGCTAACCCTCTCCAACAAGTTGTCCTGAATGATATCTGAGTGTCTGTAGAGTAGTCAGTAGACATGTTGAATTTTTCAGTAGCATTAATAAGTTTACATTAAAAAAGAAAAAGTATATATCCTTGCTTTAAAGAGCTGATGGTATTCACACATACCACTTGGTGAGGACATGAACCCGTGTCCTCCAGGATGCTGTACTTGCACACCGACCACTCAGCTTCAGCCTCTCCCCAACTCTGCTGCGTTGCCCCCAATACATCACTCTCTCTCATAAGTCAGCTATTTACTCTTTGAGTTTGCATATCAAATAATCTATATACATCAAATAATGATATATAGTGCTATGAATGTGTTGCTTTTAGGATAACAGCAGTGAATTGTATATATTCCATAACGAGTGACAAAGTTGCTCTCCAATGATGTCAGTGATCAAGGACATCCTGTCACTTCCTCCCTGATCACCACTTGCAATGGCATCTCCTCCGACTCACTCTCATGTGTTCCACAGATGGGAGAAAGATCTCATATACGATGTGACGGAGGTGGAGGCAATAGCTCTGATAATAAGGCTAGGTTTAGCAAAGGTGTGGCCAGTGGATTCCCTGAGCAGGCCCCGCACAAACGGACTTCATAGCTGAGTCTGACTACAAAAATCTTCTCATAGTGTGTGTGTGTGTGTGTGTGTGTGTGTGTGTGTGTGTGTGTGCATGCATCTGTGTGGGGGTGGGTTGGGGGGATTTGGATGGGTGGGTGGTGATGTGAATGTGTGTGTGTAAAGGTCAAGAAATGAATATGATGAGAGGAAATGCTGCAACATGAAAAACTAGAGACCATTCTGCTGTGGCAGCATAAAAATATAGATACATAGAAATAGTAGGGAAAAAAATAAATAAATAACTTACTGAATGTAAAAAGTAATCCAATGATTGTAGGAAAAAAGTTGATGAAGTGACTAGTCTTTATATAATAAAAGTGATATCTATTACTATTACTATCATCCCATGTCTGCTAAAGATATTCTTTTAACCAGGTAGCAGCAACAGGCCAAATTTGTGGCTTTACCATGTAGCAGCGATGGGCCAAATTTGTGCCATGATATGAACCCCCCAAAATAGATGACGCATAAACTGATCACAAATGCTTTGATATATATTATGAAATGGTTTGTGTGAGTGATGATTTTTTTCTCATTTTTCTTGCTTAGAGGGACCATTAAGAAACATGATCCCCGCTGCTACTGGGTTAATGTATGAAATGTAGTAAGACAAGTTTGGCATAAAAAATGCATGCATCTGGGTACAAAAAATCATTCCACATATCCCTTCATGTGTGGAAACTATCTTTTATAGCTAACTTTGGCAGGCCCACACCTACCTTTCATGACCCTTCATGGGGTGTCTAACGAGGATCTGCACTGGTCCCCGGGCTCGAGACTGAATCTTGTCGTCCACCATATGCTTCAATCTTTGATAGTATGTAGGAGTCAAGAAAATCTGGGTATTCATCTTTCTGCCCGTGTGGCCGCAATACATGATCTGAAAAAATTAAATCAATAAAAAGATAAATTGTGGCTTCACAATATTACAGGGTAGGCGGTGGCTGAGTGGTAGTGTGCTGGGCCCACATTCACCGCGTGATGGACGACACGAGTTTGAATCCCAACGCTACCACCTGGAATTTTTCAGTCACCGCTGAGTGGCTTAAAACTACCCACATGCTGTCCTGAAGACCACCCATCAACCCGGACTCTATGGTGGGGTTGCATGTGACGTCATCATCAGCAATTAGCTCATCACTTCTGAGCTGCCCTGCAAAGGCCCGCCATTTTGGGAGGCACATATTTACCGCAAGAGAGCTCCTCAGCTTTCCCCGCCATTTTACTGTGTTGGTGTTTGTGTTAGTGTCCATCTATTACTATGTGGGTGGGTGTGTTAGTGTCCATCTATTACTGTGTGGGTGTGTGTGTTAGTGGCCCATCTATTACTGTGTGGGTGGGTGTGTTAGTGTCCATCTATTACTGTGTGGGTGTGTGTGTTAGTGTCCATCTATTACTGTGTGGGTGTGGGTGTTAGTGTCCATCTATTACTGTGTGGGTGTGGGTGTTAGTGTCCATCTATTACTGTGTGGGTGTGGGTGTTAGTGTCCATCTATTACTGTGTGTGTGTGGGTGTTAGTGCCCATCTATTACTGTGTGGGTGGGTGTGTTAGTGTCCATCTATTACTGTGTGGGTGTGGGTGTGTTAGTGTCCATCTATTACTGTGTGGGTGTGTGTGTTAGTGTCCATCTATTACTGTGTGGGTGTGGGTGTTAGTGTCCATCTATTACTGTGTGGGTGGGTGTGTTAGTGTCCATCTGTTACTGTGTGGGTGGGTGTGTTAGTGTCCATCTATTAATGTGTGGGTGTGGGTGTTAGTGGCCCATCTATTACTGTGTGGGTGTGGGTGTTAGTGTCCATCTATTACTGTGTGGGTGTGGGTGTGTTAGTGTCCATCTATTACTGTGTGGGTGGGTGTGTTAGTGTCCATCTATTACTGTGTGGGTGTGGGTGTTAGTGTCCATCTATTACTGTGTGGGTGTGTTAGTGTCCATCTATTACTGTGTGGGTGTGGGTGTTAGTGTCCATCTATTACTGTGTGGGTGTGGGTGTTAGTGTCCATCTATTACTGTGTGGGTGTGGGTGTTAGTGGCCCATCTATTAATTACAGTGTGGGTGTGGGTGTTAGTGTCCATCTATTATTGTGTGGGTGGGTGGATGTTAGTGTCCATCTATTAGTGTGTGTTTTAGTGGCCCATCTATTACTGTTACTGATAGGTGCTACACTGCCACTCGCAGTAGGTAGACAGGGGCTGCCAAGTATAGTTCAGTGGGCTTTTTGCGAACCCCTTACGTTCTTATGTTCTTACTAAACACCGCCCGGTGGTTAAATTAGTCATATATTCATTGTTTTTATCATCTAATATATCTTGAAGTTTGATAATAAATGTATATACTGTATGTCCATCATCATTTGGCAGCTTAATGGATAGTTATATAATGAAGCCTAGCTTCACTGTCCTGATTATTTGCATATTCACTTAGATTGTGACATGAAGACGGGAGGCACGGGCCAGCCATCATCAGGGGGCAGGGGCTCAGCTGATCGCTCTTGCCTCCCAAAATGGCTGTCAGTTGTTTTACCTAAAACAAAAGCGAAGCAGTGTGACGTCAGTGCAACCCCTTTATAGGAAACCGTCCAAGTTAATCAAGAACGAGTTCTGGGGGGCAGCATGAGCCATGAGAAGATGGCGCCACTATAAACATTTGCCTGCGCCGTGACGGGCTGGGGCCGACTACCATCCAGGCCCCTCAAGCAAGCCTACCGGCTCTATAGGCGTAGACGTAAAAAAAATATAATAATAATAATTCACATATATAACACCATGTAAACCCCTTATGGCCATTACATAATGTAGTTTCATTACCTCATTGCCTCTCAAGTGATAGCCATACTCCTGCAGCAGATAGCAAATTTTTGACACATTGACAGCATCGTTGAAAGGTGTGCCATCACCAATCTCTCCCTTGTTGGCGCCGAGTTTCGCTTGCAGTGCCTCAATCAAGTGACCAATAGGCATTAGAGATGGAATGGCATGAGGGTTGATGATGATGTCGGGCGTAATGCCTTCAGCTGTATATGGCATGTCCTAAAAAATAAAAATTATTAATTAATACTTGAAAGCTGGTGGGTTTGTGTAAATTTTAGTCTAACAGTTAATAAGCTACCAACTGATTACAAAAGTGCTATACAACTGACTGGTACAGATACAGGTAACTCTCGATTTACACGAGTTTGGTTTACGTGCTTTTGAAATAACGCGGGGTCCAAAATCCAAATGTTTAATTTACACATTTTTTTCACTTATACGCGATATTTTATGAAGTGGACACCAGATGTCTCACGCAACTGTACTCACGCGGCGCCGCGGCCACACAGTTGAGCTCAGTTCTTCCCGCGCACCACTTGAGTAACAATACAGTACCCACGCTGCCACGCTACTCAACAACAACAACACCCTCGCTGCTGTGCTACCACGAGGGGAAGGGCAGCCAGAGGAGGAACCACGAGAGAGAGAGGAGTCAGAGTGATACAGAAGGCAATAAAGGTACAAACCTACCTCTTGTTTGATTTACATTGTTTTTGATTTACGCGACCTCTTCAAGGACACAATCCTCATATTAGAGGGCATAGCCAACTATACAACATTATCAGGACACTAATAGTCTTCACCTCCCACACACTACTTATGCAGAAAGACAGATCAAATTATAATGATCCCCATCATAATAATAATCATCACTACTGCAGAACTCACTCCCCACAGTGATAACTATTTAACAAATGATCTCAAACTTATAACAAGGTGTGTGGAACTTCAGAAACACATTGTACATGAGGAGTTAATAAACTTTCATTAACCTGTAAACTGCAGCAGGGGGTGACAGGAACATTAGTAATGCCATATTGGTTGAAATGTACCTTAACCCGGTAGCAGCGACGAGCAAAATTTGTGGCTTTACCGTGTAGCAGCGACGGGCCAAATTTGTGCCATGATATAAACCCCCCAAAAATAGATGATACATAATCTGATCACAAATGCTTTGAAATATATTATGAAATGGTTTGTGTGAGGGGTGATTTTTTCTCATTTTTCTCACTTGGGGGGGACCATTAAGAAACACGATCCCCGCTGCTATCGGGTTAAGATGTCTTTGAAGTAGAATACCGCATCAAACCATGTATAAGACAATATTCATATAGAATGTATTTTTTACATGGCTGTGGTCAGAGTTGTATGTCTGGTGCGAGAGTCAATGAGCCAGCTTGGTGGTGCAGGGTGTGTGGGAGTGTTGCCACCAAATGAAGTTAAAATTTTCTAGATGGCTCTGCTAAAAGCTCCTAGTTTAGTATAAAAAATAAAAAAAATTCATTGCAATATATTATTAGTATAAACATCCTTAGATTGAGAACGAAGTAACTGGAAAGCACAACAGACAGAGATTGTTCGGGTCTCTGAAACTTTAGCAGATGAGATCGAACTCGCATCAGCAATAGATGAGTGAGCACTTTGTCTGGGACACAGAGCAATGTAATACCACGATGACTGTTGCAGTCCTGTCAGTCCCTTTTCCATATCCAGATCTGGATAACCCACCCCTTTTTCCAGTCAAAAGGAGTGGCACCAGACTAACATATCACAAAAAATTATCTGAGTATTTTTAGTTTTAATCAGAGAAGAAAATATTTTGTGACAATGATCTACAACACTATGACAGCCCAAGTGTAGTGCAGCGACTATGCCTGATGAAGGAGCCTCCCATAACCCACTTAGCCAGTGGGGTACCTCTTTGGCCAACTCGGTAAGGAGTGGCTCTCCCGTCACACTGGTCATGGGTTCAATCCCAGGCAGCTGGCGAATACCCTCTCCTTGTTGTGATTAATTTCTCGTGTGTTTCGGTACACGCAGAGGCCGTGTTGGAGAATAGAAAATCAACTCCCGGGGCATGACACAAGTGGATCAACATTTTTTCCCCACTTGATCACAGAGACAGGTACAGGGTTTCAATCTATATTTCAAGGAATTCTTCATTATTGAAAACAATATCAATTTGAATATTAGTTACAAGTCATTAGTTAACTGGCAGTAAAGAGTTTAGGAAGTGAGAAGATATGCATGGCAAGGAGAGGATGAGAAATACAGAATGTAAACATAAAGGAGCATATAAGTTGTCTATCTTAATGTAAATCTTTTCCTAACAGGAGTGCCCAGTGAATGGGAAGGCAAAGATGCATGCAAAAAAAACTTACCTCCACCCGGTACTGAATACCACAGGTTCCCTTCTGGCCATGACGTGACGCAAACTTGTCACCAATCTGTGGTATTCTAACTGACCTCACTCGGACTCTAGTGAAGCGATCGCCATCCATGTTAACTGTCAGCATTACCTAAAATGGATAAGAACATCTATTTGCAACAGATGCATCCTATTAATTTGAATAAGATTTAACTCCAGCCTTAATCAGTTCTTGCATTTTATATATTTTAACCCGGTAGCAGCGACGTGCCAAATTTGTGGCTTTACCGTGTAGCAGCGACGTGCCAAATTTGTGCCATGATATACACCCCCCAAAATAGATGATACATAAACTGATCACAAATGGTAAGTTTGCAGTTGTTATTGAACAAGATGAAAAAAAAAAAGACCCTTAAAACACCCAAAAGAAGAAAAAAAATCAATAATAATTTGTACCTTCGGCGTATAGCACGCAGGGTAAACTTTAAGGCATTTTTTATGTGAAAAAGGTGCGCGTTATACGCCACAAAATACAGTATATTAAAACATGATTGACAAATTAATCAACATCTATTTCTACTTGAAAGAAGGTGTACAGTCCCTGAAAGTCAAGATCAAGACCAAGATTGCCCATCAAACATAGCATCCCCGTGTGATTAGTTCCCTCAGCCTTATTCAGCCTTATTCAGTTCTTGCATTTTATATATTTTAACCCGCTAGCAGTGACGGGCCAAATTTGTGGCTTTACCGTGTAGCAGCGACGGGCCAAATTTGTGCCATGATATAGACCCCCAAAATAGATGATACATAAACTGATCACAAATGCTTTGATATATATTATGAAATGGTTTGTGTGAGGGGTGATTTTTTCCTCATTTTTCTCACTTAGAGGGACCATTAAGAAACATGATCCCCGCTGCTACCGGGTTAATCTACCACCCAGGCTACAAGAGGCCTCCTGAAGCCTCCTTATATTCCTATGTATCCCAGAGGGTCAGTATATTAGAAGCACATGTCTCAACTGAATGTTCCAGACTTTGTGGCCCACTCTTTTTTTAATATTTTTGGATGAAAATGTTTACAAGGGGATACCCAATCCAGGGCAGCATATTGCTTTTGAAAAAAATTCCGAAACAGTTACCATCACAAAAGGCTTACCTGGTCTACAATACCAGTTTCTGAGCCTCTCAAAAAAACGCTTGCATCTCTTTTGCTGAACCTCCTTGACTGCCCCTCAAGCTCGTCTTCACTCTCTGGGAGCGTGATGGTCTTGCCGATGATCACATCATCTCCGGACACACGCATGCCTGGGGAGGTGATGCCATCCTCGTCTAGTTTGTCATAGATGGCGTGCCGCATTCCTTGGCAGGTATCTCTTGTTGGCTTCTCAATCATCTGTCAACAACAAATATATCAACTTATTATATTAGTCACAAAATAATATAATTAATACAGGTAACTCTCGATTTACACGAGTTTGGTTTATGCGTTTTTTAAATAACGTGGGGTCCAAAATCCAAATAAATGTTTAATTTACACGTTTTTTTTCACTTATATGCGACATTTTATGGAGTGGCCACCAGATGTCTCACGCGACTGGACTCAAACGGCGCCGCGGCCACACAGCTGAGCTCAGTTCTTCCCGCGCGCCACTTGAACAACAATACAGTACCCACGCTACCACGCTACTCAACAACAACAACACCCTCGCTGCTGTGATACCACGAGGGGAAGGGCAACCAGAGGAGGAACCACGAGAGGTAGAGGAGTCAGAGTGATACAGTAGGCAATAAAGGTACAAACCTACCTCTTGTTTGATTTACATTATTTTTGATTTACGCGACCTCTTCAAGGACACAATACTCACGTAAATCAAAATTTACCTGTATTTCATTTTATTCTGCCTCTAATATCATCATAATTATCCTGTGAACCATTTGCCATGAAAGTTGTAAGAGGAGTCAATAAAAGTCATCTGAACATTGCCACATGTGCTCTTGACAAAATTGGTCATGGTGGCGGCCCACTCATTACCTGAGAAAGTAAAGGTAGAGTTCATCATGTGTTATAATTGCATGTGGCCTTGCTACTCACATTAATCTCATTGACCACTGAACCTGAGAGGCATATGATAAGGAGAGGGACGGTAGTGACGAGAATGGAGGGGAAGGAGCTGTCGAGAGGGGGATTCTGGTGGGTAAGAGCCCACTGCCTGGGACATAAACATGACATCTACGTTACCGTAGTTTACCTTTCCCAGGTTTCCCTAGGTACCCGTTTATCAACCAGCTCATACAGGAGAATTAATAATTGGGTGAGCTGTGAGATAACTGCCTTCACTGAGTCCAGGTCTGTGGATTAATAGCTGGGTGTGCTAACCACTACAAAAAAGAGGAACTGCATCACTTTTAATCGCCTCTGAGAATATCCAGTGAATAATGGAAATGTGTTTTAACCCAGTAGCAGCGATGGGCCAAATTTGTGGCTTTACCGTGCCATGATATAAACCCCCCAAAATAGATTTTTTTTTATTTTTTTATTTTTATTTTTTTACAGCTACAGACAGAGCTCAAGGGCGCAATGAAAAAAAAAAAAAAAAAAAAAAAAAAAGGGCCCGCTACTTACTGCTCCAGAACAGAGGTTAACCCGTACGATCCGATCAGAGGTATATGGGCACCCCCCCGTGATCCGGCTAAATCACGAAAAAATCTAGTGTTACAAAATTGAATGGAAACATTTTTATCATCAATATACTTATTATGCGCATATACTGGTAAAATATTTTGGCAATACTCAAGTTAGTTTCGCCGCAACAGAGCCTGGCAGTTGGAGTGTGGCGTGCTTTGGCAACCTCCGCACTCCCGCTTCTCAGAGACGATGTTCTGCTGTTAGACTGTCTGTATATGTTGTGTGTATTTGTACATGATAAGAATTTTCAGTATGTGATGAATTTTACCACACAAAATGAAGTGCATGACCGCACCTTGGCAAAGTGAGCGTGGTGGGTGTAATTGAAATTTTTCCCACCAGAGGCGTAGTGGGAGGGTAGGAGTACCAGTGTAAGCATTTTGACAGCGTTACCAATTAAAGCGCATTTGTGGTGCACTGCTAAAGATCCTGTCACCCGGGTGGCGTATCAGACTTGTGTACCAATTCCACCCGGGTGGCGTATCGGATTTTACGGGTTAAAGGAGTGTTCAAAATCAGAGGTCAATTTCAGGAGAAGAGGTGTCCTGATACCCTCCTCTTGAAAGAGTTCAAGTCATAACCAGGAGGAAATACAGATGAAGGAAGATTGTTCCAGAGTTTACCAGCGTGAGGGATGAAAGAGTGAAGATGCTGGTTAACTCTTGCATAAGGGGTTTGGACAGTATAGAGATGAGCATGAGTAGAAAGTCTTGTGCAGCGGGGCCGCGGGAGGAGGGGAGGCATGCAGTTAGCAAGTTCAGAAGAGCAGTCAGCGTGGAAATATCGATAGAAGATAGAAAGAGAGGCAACATGGCAGTGGAATTTGAGAGGTAGAAGACTATCAGTATGAGGAGGAGAGCTGATGAGACGAAGAGCCTTTGATTCCACTCTGTCAAGGAGAGCTGTGTGAGTGGACCCCCCCCACACATGAGATGCATACTTCATACGAGGGTGGACAAGGCCCCTGTAAATGGACAGCAACTGTGCGGGGGAGAAAAACTGGCAGAGACGATACAGAACGCCCAACCTCGTTCATTTATCGTAACAGACGTTCAGCTCCTAAGAAGAAACCCAAATGGTGGAATAATGAAATTCAAAATAGCCTATCTCTTAAAAAATGCGTATACAGTAGATACATATCAACTCAGAGCGAGGCTGACAAACTAGAGTTGGACAGAATTCGCCGCGAAACCAAGAAATTAATAAAACGATGCAAGAAAAATCTTGAAGAATATATAGCGGAAACAAGTAAATCTAATCCTAAAGAGTTTTTCAGCTATGTAAATAATAAAAAGTCACTCACTTGTGGTATCGGACCGCTTGCTAATGAAAATGGTAACCACACGAACGATGAAAATGAAATGGCTACAATCCTAAATAACTTTTTCGCATCCGTATTTACCGACGAAGATTGTTTATCACCTCAACCGCCAAAGGTTAGAAGGGCCGAAAAGATGTTAAGTGGCGTGCTCATCGTAGAAAGTGACATTTTACGCACAATTGAAAAGATTAAAGTAAGCAAAGCTCCTGGTCCAGACAAAATTACCCCTAGGGTCTTAAAAGAAATCAAACATCAAATTTGTAAACCGCTCTCCATCATATTCAATAAATCTTTAACAGCTGGAAAAGTTCTGTCGGATTGGAAACTTGCAAATGTCACACCAATTTTCAAAAAGGGGGACAAGTCTCATCCAGGAAACTATCGACCAATTAGCCTGACATCTATTGTTTGTAAGTTAATGGAGACTATCATTCGCGACAATATGGTGAAATTCTTCGAAGAAAATAATATGATAAATAATTCGCAACATGACTTCCGTAGTAAACGTTCGTGTTTGACTAACTTACTTGATTTTTTTCACTATATTTTTGAGGTGTTCGATGAAAGCAGATCAGTAGATATCATATATCTGGATTTTCAAAAGGCATTTGATAAGGTCCCCCACAAACGATTGCTCAGCAAACTATTGGCGCACGGTATCTCGGGTAACATTCACAATTGGCTTGTGGACTGGCTCTCTGAGCGGAAACAGAGAGTAGTTCTAAACGGTGTTACATCTAATTAGCTCAATGTTAAAAGCGGCGTACCTCAAGGATCAGTGCTTGGCCCCATGCTCTTCTTAATTTATGTTAATGATATCGATGACGGGCTCACTTGCAAAGTATCAAAATTTGCTGATGACACAAAAATTGCTAGTAAAGTAACTGCGACACTCGACGAAGGAGCTTTACAATCAGATCTAGAGCGACTTGCACGTTGGGCCAATCAATGGCAAATGAAATTTAACGTTGACAAATGTAAAGTGTTGCACATCGGAAAAAATAACAATCGCGTTGATGCGTAATGAATGGCCAACAACTTTCTGCAGTAAGTAAAGAAAAGGATCTTGGAATCACTATATCAAGCGATTTAAAGCCCGGTCAGCATTGTTCAGAGGTAGTTAAAACTGCAAACAAATTGGTTGGCTTCATCGGACAAGTCTTTAATAATAAATCGGAAAAAGTAATATTAAAACTGTATAATTCGTTGCTTCGACCCCGTCTAGAGTACTGTGTACAGTTTTGGTCTCCCTACTACAGAAAAGACTTAGAAAAGTTGGAACGGGTCCAACGAAGAGTAACAAAGATGATTCCTAGGTTGAGAAATTTGTCATATGAACAAAGGCTTAAAGAAGTAAATTTATTCAGCCTATCAAAATGAAGAATGCGAGGCGATCTAATAGAAGTGTTTAAAATGTTTAAAGGATTAAGTGATATTAATGCGGAAGATTACTTTACAATTGATCGATCAAATAGAACAAGAAGAAATCACAATTTGAAGATAAGTGGTAAAAGATTCTCGCCGCATCTAAGCTAACACACTTCTTCTTCAATCGAAGTTGTTAATGTTTGGAACTCTCTACCTTGTGATGTCGTTGACAGTACAACAGTTACGGCCTTCAAGAATAGATTAGACAAGTGCAGGACGGCACAGTTAGGTTTGTTATGAGTTGTCTGAGACTGCTGCTTTTTGCCCCTCGGGCTGCTGATGTTGCCCTTAAATAAAATAGCTAATGTGTTTTCCTTTTTTTTTATTTATTCCTCCAGGGAGGTATTACGCTATTTCAAATGTTTTCAAATTCGACCAAAATCCCCTCTCTCAGTCTCCACTCCAACAGTGGCTAAACAAACACAAGGTCCTGAAGATTTTTTGACATGACTCTCCAATAGACGCCTTCTCTTTCTTTTGATCAGCATATCTGTTATGTTATAAATATATGTATGTGTATAGTAAGCAAGTTTATTTTTTTTTTTTTTTTTAATATAGTGTGCTCAAGTGCTTGCTTTTTTTTTTTTTTTTTGTATTATTATTATAAGAAAGTGTGCATAGTGTGCAAAAAATTAGTTAGGGTGTTTTTGTTGTTGTTTTTTGTTTGTGGTGTGGGGGCTGTGAGGGAGTTGTTGGAGCAACTGCCTGGACAAGTGTTTTGAATCCAACCAGCAACTAAGATATTACTCATTGTCGTAATAACGTTAAGTTCTTTCGAATACTGGTGTCCTTGTCCGCTTTTATCACCCGGTTAGTGGTAGCAGTAATGGTAGTTCTTTCCTCTTTTCTACATAAATTCCATGCAGTTTTTCCATGCTGCATGGTTCTTTTTCCTTTCCTGCCAGCTTTGGATGGGGGGGTGGGGAGGAGCCTTCACCTTTGCTGTCCTTCATCTTCCACCTTTGATTAGATAGTTAGTGTAGCTTGTCACAAACAACCTCGTAAGGACCAGCAGGTCTGCTGTTGTTTGTTCTTCCTTTGTGTTCCTTAGTGTTCCTTTGTGAGGAAGCTCATTTAGTAAGAGGTGATACATAATCTGACCACAAATGCTTTGATATATATTATGAAATGGTTTGTGTGAGGGGCGATTTTTTCTCATTTTTCTCGCTTGGAGGGACCATTCAGAAACATGATCCCCGCTGCCACCACCACCACCAGGTTAAGTCCTGCTGCAACTTTCAACCCAGGATGAGTGGGTGGAGATTACCCACACGCAGTTCAGATATCCATCATAGAAACCTAATTTCAACAACTTTGGTCAAAAGGAGCACATGAGGGCAGCATGGGCCAAGCAAAAAATTTCATAGAAAAAGAAATCATGCAATAATAAATAATTCCCAGTATTGAGATACATTTGGCCCCTTGGAGAGTTGAAAAAGAAAATGGCAAACACACAACAACAGCCTTTCTCCAACCCTCTGGCACCTCACCCTGTTCCCATGCTGGGCTACACATCCATAACATCCATTCCACATCTCCACCTCCTCCACACTTCAACATTTCTGCTGTTATGCCATCACCTCCAGGGGCCTTTCTTACTTTTAACTTCTTCATTGCCTCCTCTATCTCACCTCTCTCCACCCTTCCCTGTGGAGAGAGAGAGAGAGAGAGGAAATAGGCTGCTCTCTCTCTCTCTCTCTCTCTCTCTCTCTCTCTCTCTTGGATATATCTTGCTACAAAACTGTACTCCAACACTTTTCATCTTTCCCCTCGTCACTGGACAGGAAATGGAGTGTTTTCACTACAAAATGTCCTATGGCCTGAGAGAGAAAGATGGAGATCAGAGAGGTAAAAAATAATGAGAAAGAAACAACATACACAGAGAGAACAAAGAAAGGAAGACAACGAAAATGAAATAATAGACGGGAGAAAAGAGAAAAAAAGAGTAAGATGTTATGCTAGAATGAAGGAAGAAAGAAAGAGAAGCAAAGAGAGAACAAGGAAAGGAGGAAAATGAAATAATAGACGGAAAAAAATGCGCAAGATGTTATAATAGAATGAAGGAAGAGGGAAGGAGGACAAAGAACAGAGAGAGAGGAAAGAGAACATATGTGTGTGGAACTCCTCCTCCCTCGAGTTGCCAAGCAGCCAGCCAGCACACCGTCTGACCACCACCCCGGGGGCGACGGAATCATGAGTGTGCTCGCGCGTACATGAACACAATCCAGGCAAGGACCCATTTTCTATAACCCTTCCCTGCATGAATAAAGATGGAGAGAGGAGACCGCAGGGAGGAAGGAAGAAAGAGAAGCGACAGCAGGATGGGTGTAAGGGGGAGGCAGGGAGGGGAGGCCGCAGCTTCCGCGTGTCCCCGTGCATGTATGTTCGCAGGAGAGGCATACACAACCGACTCTTATAGATCTGGGCCTCCTCTTTCCAAAGGTGTTTTTGGTTTTTAGTTGTGATGAATAGCTTTTGAGATACAGAGGTTAAAAGAGACCCCCCATTGGGCTGCCCAACTGCGCCTGAAGGGATAGTTGCGTCCCACACCACGCACAAGGAAAGGGTTAATTAACTCCGTCGCATGCAATGATGCTATGTAGCTACTGAGGTACTCCTAATGAACTGTAGATCCTGTAACTGTGACTAAATTAACGTGTGTTGTCCTTTATGAGTGACAAAATGAGGAATAGTGTTTGTTCATTTAATCACGTGAACAAGATAGAGCGCTCTGGCGGATTACGGGAGGGAGGTGAAAAATAGTCTCAAGAATGGGGGGTCATTCAAGAAGGCCGTACATCGCCAGATGACGCATTAGGGTTGCAAACTTGCCACCCTCTCCTTAGAATACAGAATGCCATTTGTTCCATATTTGGCTGTCTGAATGGTTAAGCAGATAAAATTCAGTATTTTAAAACTGTATTGAGCGCATTTTTCGGTGAAGCACAAAACCAGTCCATAAAATTGTTTGTCAAAGGTCGTCCTGAAGTATGTGTAAAATACATGTCGTAACATCTCTCCCCCTTCCTCTTGCCTTCACCAACAGCGGGGAGCGACTGTCAGTCATGGCAGGCCTGAGAAATTTTAGGGTTGCCATCCGTTCCTTAAAATATGGATTTGTTCTGTATTGGAGAATGGGATGTTGCCTTCCTTATTTGTTTTAGATCAAGGTGGCAGCCCTAACTGAGGCTCTCTTCCCATTGTTTTCTGCTCTGAGCACTCTCGTCTTGCAGCGAACATAGGGAAGCCACGCTCACGTATTCGACTTGTACAAAGAGACACGCCAGTCCTTGTCGACAGACTGACTTGGTCTGCTAGGCTGACGTAAGCCAATACTCGGTCTATCGGCATCCTCCCTTCCCCTTCATGAGCCGTCACCCGACAAGGGTTTGTGGCCCCTACTCGAAGGGACGCACGCACTTGACCATGACGGCCTCCGTATAGCCGGTGTACACACCCGGGGGGTGGCGGGAAAAAAAAAGGAACAAACAGGATACTCGTATACCAAGTTACCGATCGTAAACCAAGGCATTTTTTGTGGGAATTTTTTGCTTGTAAATCAAAACACTCGTAAACTAAGGCACTTGTAAACCGAGGTTTGACTGTATGCTGTCTAAAGCGAGCCAGGACGCAGGAGACGCGTCCTCGGATGTGGTACGGGGCACGCAGGGACACAGTATATGCATCCTCCCGTTGAAGGGGTTAAGGAGTCTGAGTCAGAGAAGTTTTTACTGACTCGCCTTAGTTGCCTAATTTTGGCTGGAGTTGGAATTGGAGTCAGAGAAGTTTTTACTGACTCTGGCTCCAACTTCAGCCAAAAGTAGGCGATAAGGTGATTCCAGCCCTGACTCTGACTCCACACCCCTGGTTGAGACAGGGTGAGGAAGTTTGTTGACTTGACGCCGGCACATCGCCTGAAAGACACCAACAAGAAGACAGAAGCTGGACAACAGAGGTGGACATGTTTTTGGGTGTCGGGGTTCAGGTGACTCTTCACTCTTTATACTGAGACTGTGTACACATGTGTAAGTTAGAAATATATTATACAAACTTGCATACGTATATATGGTCTCAGCTTTTTTTTTCTTTTCTTTTCTGTTTTTATTTTTTACGTTGTGGCCTATTGCGCCAGTAGGCTTCTTCCCGGTGGATCCTGATGGTCAGCCCAAGGCTTCTTCCCAGTGGGACCTGATGGTCGGCCCAGCCCGTTC
The DNA here is from genome assembly GCF_024679095.1 of Eriocheir sinensis. NCBI lineage: Eukaryota > Metazoa > Arthropoda > Malacostraca > Decapoda > Varunidae > Eriocheir > Eriocheir sinensis. The sequence continues at coordinate 17,860,570 of NC_066509.1, forward strand.
TGGCGCAGGCGAGTGTTTATAGTGGCGCCATCTTGCATTGGCTCATGCTGCCCTCCCGGAGCTCATCTTTAATCCTAGAATCTAGAGTCTGGATTAATAGGTGGTCTTCTGGACAGCATGTGAGTAGTTTTAAGCCACTCGGTGACAGCTGAAAAATCCCAGCTTGGTGGCACCGGGCGGGGATTGAACTCGCGTCGTCCTGAACGCAGCGCCGTCACGCTATCCATTCAGCCACCACCTCCCCAAAGTGAAGAGTGGGGTGTTCCCTGAGCCCAGACACCCAAGGGCACACACCCGTCCATCCCTGCTGTCTGGCTTCTTCTGTCTCTTCGCTGGGGCTTCTTGGGCGACATGCCAGTGTGTCAAGTCAGCAAAATTCCTCAAACAGTTTCAACGCCCAGACAACCAGACTTCACCTAAAAATTGTGACACAAAACTGAGCAGCAATTACTCCATGCATTCCACACATCTCAATATATACATCATCATCATCATATCTTGTCATGATAATAACGTACCCATTGAATGGCATTTTCACTTTCTTCCCTAAGATCTTGGTTTGTGCAGTGAGGCCCCATTGGACATTCCTGGAGTAAGTGGTTCATAGTTTGCACTTCTCCACATGGGCATTCGGGGTTGTTGGCTAATCCCCACCTGTGGAGGCTGTACTTATTTTTTCCAGTCTTTGCACATACTCTGTTTAATGTGACCCAGTCCTTCCTGGTCAGGTTGGTACCATTGGGGAGGGTTTCAGCTGGGCTTGGCAGGGCCTCGTTCTGTTGCTGGTTGTCTGTATATACATGATACCTGCACACCAGTGCCTAATAACAAAGAGACCAAGCTGCAGAAATGGCAGGTGGAGGGAGTGAGCAGTAGAAGGGAGAGAGTCACTCAGTGTTTGTGCACAGATAATATTCTATAAACCTCAATTTTTGCCTTGCAAGGTATCATACTAAGAATTTTATATTATGCCATAATGACATTCTATGCCAATCTATGGGACCCCACTGTATTATGTACTTAGATTTACAGTACTGTCTCCAAGGTTGTGGTAAATAGGTCGACGTTGTGGGTCGCAAACCTTTTTGTTAGCTGTTTTTTGGTTTTTGTTTAAGGCGTGAACTGTTATCTCACGTCAGGTCCGGTGTACCATTGCCTGCTTTCTCCAGTTGATAGAAGTCGTGAAACAACACAATAGCCTTTTAGTTAAGTGATGTGTGTTATGTGTTGGCCAAGCGGAGCCGTTAAGTTCACTTTGAGTTCACTTAATTTACTCTCTCTCTGGTTGATTAAATGGTTGTATTGGCTTTTTAAATATATTCACA